>NC_133461.1:8397500-8697500 GCF_048565385.1 Saimiri boliviensis | reverse complement strand
ATGACTACTTGATGTATTATTTTTTTCATTGTTGCTTCTCTGTCTCTAAAAACAAAAAAACAAAAACAGGTACATTTATTTTTAATGATTTCTAAAGACAGCTGTAATAACATTAAAAGATATAATAGGAAAACCAAGAAATTAAGATAAATTATAAAATTGAATTCCTTGACAATATACCACTAGAAAGCATGCTGCAAAGAACAACTAGACCTTTGGAAACAAACATATGGTTAAATTAATCTTTCTGTCACATTAATCATTATTTTTTTGAGAAGGAGTTTCACTCTTGTTGAGTGCAATGGTGCCATCTTGGCTCACTGCAACCTCTGCCTCTGGGCTCAAGCAATTCTCCTGCCTCAGACCCCCAAGTAACTGGGATTACAGGTGCACACCACCATGCCATGCTAATTTCTTGTATTTTAAGTAGAGACAGGTTTTCACCATGTTGGCCAGGCTTTCGAACTTCTGACCTCATGTGATCCACCTGCCTTGGCCTCCCAAAGTGCTAGGATTACAGACATGAGCCACCATGCCCAGTCAATCAAATATTTTTATAAAACAAAATCAAATGCTTTAGATTAGGTCTTTTAGCATATTGTACATATTTTTAAGTATTAGCACTTAAAATCTCTGGGAAGTACTGTGGAATATTTGATAGGCAGCTTACATTTAGATGAAAATTTTCTACATCATTACTTATGTGAGAGAAAGTGCATTCGATTTGGAGGCTATCTGAGAAAGATTCCTTGTAATAATATCAAAAGAAAATTTTTTTTTTTGAGACGGAGTTTCGCTCTTGTTACCCAGGCTGGAGTGCAATGGCGCGATCTCGGCTCACCGCAACCTCCGCCTCCTGGGCTCAGGCAATTCTCCTGCCTCAGCCTCCTGAGTAGCTGGGATTACAGGCACGTGCCACCATGCCCAGCTAATTTTTTTGTATTTTTAGTAGAGACGGGGTTTCACCATGTTGACCAGGATGGTCTCGATCTCTCGACCTTGTGATCCACCCACCTCGGCCTCCCAAAGTGCTGGGATTACAGGCTTGAGCCACCGCACCCGGCCCAAAAGAAATATTATATGATGTGTTCATCCATGTGGAAGTTTATATTGGGATCCCCAAATAATCTTATTAATGTTGTTACAACATTTAAAATATGTATTTGTCAAAGTGACAAAGTAGGTTTTCATTTTGACAGATGTGTTTATATGTGCATAGCAAATTGTGTATGATAAAATGTATATAATAAAGTGATAAACGCAGTTTCAATATTTTCCTAGATAGATGGAATTTCCTATTCACAGTTAGAAAAAGTCAATTCAATGTAATTTTTACTTTTCATCACTAGCATTCAGTGTATCTATTAGAAATATATTTCCTCATAAAACAAACACTTTTTTACGACTTTGCTGAACTTCGTGCCAATTTGGAGTTGAAGTCATTCCTTTAAAAATGTAAACAAGCCACTGACCTAACATCTATCTATGATCTATTGAGATAAATAAATTGACTCTATATGATATTCAGAGGGAGAAACCAGTCAATTATGTTAATACTGATGCTATGTTATATTTTTCAATGCATATTATATCATATAAATTTGGGGCCTACAGTGACTCTGGAGAAGACAAGAAAGAGGAAATGAGGGTAAAGGAGCCCAAGCCTCACACACCTGACATCCTTCACCTGAATTATCTCATTCAATCCTTTTACCTACCATATTCAGAAAATGTTGTTATGATACCCATACAATTCATATTGCAAATTACAAAATTCAGAATGGTTAATTTTACATAACTGTCAACTACTAGAACCAGAAAAGAAACTAAAATCTCTTTGTCTCTTTTCTTTATCTTGAATTGCATCACAGTAAAATCTTAGACTAAAAGAAAAAATGAAGAAAATTGAATTTTTCTTAAAACTCAGTACATTCTTTACAGGCTCTGTCTCAGTGTTGGGAAATAGTAGCACAAAACATTTCAAAGCCAAAAATACCTACCATCATTAACTTTGAAGTTTGCTTCAATGATGTCCTTGACAACCCCTGAAGTAAATGGAAAACTAATGTTACATAAAAGAACACTTGCTCTCCCAGCTGGATTAAAGGCCTGTGATTTTAGAATTCTTAACTATTTTGAGAAATCAAATATTTGGTTTGGTTGAGAACTTACAATGTATTGATTCTCAAGTCTAAGTTCAGCCAACAGCGTCCACCTTTTATTGTATACATGCTTGGAATGATCACCATCATACATTAAAGATTAAGTGGTAGCTTTGAAGGAAAAGCAATCAAACAAACAATAACAAAATAAAACAAATTTAGGGTGTTACTCTAGAATTTGACCCTTCAAAGAATAAACTGTATGTAAACATATGCTAGCAGAATAAGTTTGGAAAAGTTAATTTGGCCTCAATTTCCTTATTGTAGAATATGTCTGTTACCCGTAGACTGTTTTGAAAATCAAACAAGTTAATAAATGTAAGTTAATTAGGACTACCAGACACACAACAAGTGTTCAACATATGTGATCTTTTCTGATGTTATTGATCAATTTATTTCAACATGAAATATTTTCTATTGATGAATTCTCCTGACTCCTTCCACAAAGTGTGTATTCTTTTTATTTTAAGATGAGCAACTGCAGTTCACATGATCATACCACATACCATAAAGCTTTCAGTATCGCCTTTTCTTTTTCTTAATCCATGTCTCGCTGTGTCATGCAGACTGAAATGCAGTAGCCCAGTCATGAATCACTGCCGCTCCCGTCTACCGGGCTCAATTGATATTCCTTCCTCATCCTTCTGAGAAGCTGTAGCTGGTTCCATGGGCATGTGCCACCATGCCTCGCTATTTTTTTTCTTCTGATTTATTTATTTGTTTATTTATTTATTTATAGTAGCTATGAGGTCTTACTGTGTTGCCCAGGCTGGTCTTTTGAGCTCAAGCAATCCTCTCCTGCCTTGGCCTCCCAAAGTGCTGGGATGACAGGTGTGAGCCGCCACACCCGGCCAAGTATTTATTTTAAATGTTTTAGCTTTTTATGTTCAAAAAAAGCAGAGTAGTTATGGAGAGGGTAGAGAATGAGAACCTGAATATAAAGTCACAAACCTCCACTCTTCTGAAGAACCTTTAATAAATTTTGAGGTTATTTGAAGTACAGTTTTAAAATAATTATTTTAAATAACAATAAACCTAAAATCTTGCAACCTTGTGGAAATTTCCTTAAGATTATGTATAAAGTTTTTACAAAGTGAAGTCTATCATCAATAGACTGTCAAATATTTTAAAATTTGTAAGTTAAATTTATTACTTAATATTATTTAAAATATTCATTGAAAATGAACAACCCCTTTTCAGTAGTAATGTCTATAGAGAATGCTAAAATTTAACAACTTTATCTTTTTATAATTCCTTAACTAGAAAATATTTAATTTCTTTAGTTGTTGCCATAAAACAGATGGTTACAAACAGTACCTTATTGACAATGAAGAATAAAGCTGAATCCAGTGATTAGGTATTTGAATTAAGCACCATAGTGTATAACTGTAATAGTTCAGGCCATGAAGGACTGTTAGAATTAAGGAATACAAAGAAACAATGGATAAAATATAACAAAAACTATTTAAATACAGGGATGGACTGAAAAAACCAACAGCAGGAAATCACCAGGGCTAGAAGAGCTGGTGCCCAGCACTGTTCTGAAAAGATTTGGGAGTGTGCATATCTTCCTAATGAAGCTCATTTTCTAATGTCCATATAAAGATACAGGAGGGGAAAAGATTAGGTTTGAGGCCTGCATAAGGAAAGAAGCACCTCCTCTGTGTTCTTAGAAAACCATAAATCAGTTCACCCCAAAGTGCTGGCCCATACACAAACCTGGGATTAGAAAAGCATTCCCCATTGGCCCGAAAAAATAAGAAGAAAGTTCCCTGCATGTCATGCTGCTCAGATAAAACTGGAAACTAAAACCTGTCCCACATGTTGATAGAGATCTGAATCGCTTCAGCTCTGTGCAGCAGGACTCCAACCAGCACTGACTAATTAAAACGAAGACAGTTTCTTAGATGGTGAATCCCTTAGTTTCCCTGCAGAGGCAAATGTAAAATTAGCATGGAGAGAAATTTCCATAATCTGGACACAGAATTTCCATAAAAAAAGAAAAGGCCCATCAAACAAAAGCTCCCTGTACAGAAAACTGCTTGTTACACAAGGAAAATTAAGAAAGTAAAACAAAATCAGCGTGTGTGAGAAAAAAAAGACAATGATCACTTCAAGAACGGGAAGCAATGGAGGTGTGACATTTGCTGAAGAGCAAATGCTGTCGGAAACTAAAAGATTGAATGTTGAGCATTTTTACTATCAAGAAGGAAACGCCAGTACCTCTCCAAGATGAGATATGAGGGGAAAGGAAGGGGGTCGGATTTTAAAGCCCCAATCTCATGAATCATCTCCGCCTTGCATTTAGTACAGCAAAGCCTCTGAGTGTTACTGCGTGGCTGTGTAGGCAGCATCAGGTTTGCTGGAAGTGGCCAGCTACAAGACACGGGTGAATGCCTTGGAAAAAGCTGTCCAGCTGCCCCTGCTTTATATGGGGTGACCCCCAGTCAGGATTGTGTTGCCTGATAAGGCCAGCCCGCTGAGGGAGACAGATCAGGATGTATCATAGAATGACTCAATATTCATAAAACATTTTGGACAGCGTCCAGCACATTGTACTTAAGACATAACAGCTGGAAAATAAAAGCAGCAATACAAGACAATAAAGTAAGTGTGCTTAAGATGTAAAACAACAGCAAGAAGAAACAACACGAGATTCAAACGCACAAACTGGGTATTAAGATTTATTTCAATTTATAAGTATGGAAAAAATTCGTCATTGGAATCGTTAAGAAATCAGTGGTTGCATTGAAGTAGTTGAGAAAATGGAATTGCAAGGTCCTAGGTTGGAAGACAGAATGTAACAAAGAATCTACCTAAAAAACACAACCCTGAGGAAACTATTTGTTCCCCATAGATTTATATATTTATCACATATTTCAGCAAATGGCAACCGCATTTTTACTTTTTTAACAAAGTACACATATTCTGACAATTTTCTTAGAAAAAAAAGTTATTTTCAGAAATGAATGTTTTTTAAAAATTTGCAGGAAGAGAAGCTGGAAATGCTTGGACCAGGCCCTGTGAAATCAGTTAATGATACTCCCATATATACTACTCACAGTTCTCCTGGTAAAGGAGCAGACTTACGTAACTTTTAAAAAATGCCAGAGTTTCATTTTAAATGGTCGCAAATCATACAAATCAATATGAAGATCTAGTAGGAAGGAAATAATGGGAAACATGTAAGATGTGAAGGAGGAGAGTATGTTGAATAGTTGGAGAGAAAAAAAACAAGGATAGAGAAAATAAATAGCAAAACATGAATATTTCACAAAAAGAGAAAGGAAGGTAATGACCACAGTTTTCTCTTCGATCAAATCCAATCATTTTGAAAGTGATAATTAAAAATATAAAATGCAATTCTGTATTCAGGGAATTATTAAAATTAATGAAAATATTTTTTACTCTGCTTAGCATTACTCTTCTCTCATAAAAATCTGACTTAATGTTTTGTTACTAAATATAAGTATTTCACTGTCAAAAAAAGAACAATGTTCTCTAGCTCAAATTAATAGAAAACAGGAAACGAGAGGCTAAGTTTTCAGGGAAATGGCACTGTGCCAGGTGACTCATGTGTTAACAAGAATATTCAAATGATCCTCACTGATCCTTGCTGCTTCCTTTCGCCCAGATCCCTCAAATGTGACTGTTACTTGGAGAACTGTAGGGAGCGGATGCATGGAAAGAACGCATGTTGTGATCGTGGCATTAATATATACCTAATTACACACATGTTTATAGGACTGTTCTAATGAATTTTGACAAATTTACAAAATTGTATCCCAGTTTGCAGAATGAACATCCCCACCCTGCATCCATACAATGTGCTATGGATCAGCAAAACATCAATCTGAATGCCAACATTCAATTTTCTTCTCGCAGCTTAACTTCTCTTTATCTCACATTCCTTTGCCACTATTGAGGATATTACTGTATTGGGTTACTCAATGAAACGGTTAATATAAAATGATGCAATAATACTTGTCAAATATGAGGAGCTTTACTGATTAATGAAATAAACAGTGAAAACTATCACAATTTCAGTGTGATTAAGAGAGTGCTGGAGATGCATGAGAGAGTATGAACTATGTGACATGGTATAGAAGTTCATGTGGAGACTAGTGTTAAAAAAGCACACTGGAGGCAACTTAATTAGGTATATTTTGCAGTTACCATGATTTTCCTAAAGCTAAAGCACCTTCTTACTCATCTGACAAGACTGCTACTGCCTTGGGGAGAATATTTTCCAAAATGTCATAGTGTCATGGGCCTACTTTTAATGGTTTAAATGAGAAAGCAGAATAAATGGAAATTGATATATTTATTCCTCAAATACATATTATCTGCCAAATAGTTTCCAGGCTCATTACTAGCTGCTGGAGAGAGAAAAATACAATGTACTGTGCTCAAGGGTTTTGTGCAGACATGAAAACCAAAACATTCTTTTTTCCTTTTTTAATCCCTAAACAAGTTCTTCAAGTTGGGCAGCAGGCACATTCCACAGCATATCGGTAGACATTGCTTTCAACAGTGTTCTCTGTCACAGTGAGACTCTGATTCCTCTAGGCTGAATTTAATTTCATAAGGTATTGAAGGGTGTGTTCTGGAATATGAGGGCCATAGTTTCACAGTGCAATTGCTACAATGATACAAGGTTGTTGTTCTCTTTCAAAATAATCTCTTGTAAACACTGGAAACCATCATTAATAGAATGTACCTTAATCCCGTCGCTTAAAAAAAGTGTATAGAATGAGTTGAACCTCAACTACTGCCTCACCTTCTCCTCCCAAAAGCATCACTGAGAAATACACATGACTAACATTTCAAAGTCAAATGTCACTGTGCAAGTTTCAAGCATTGATGGAAATTGGGTATTTTTAAATAAAATATTTTATCGAGGTTCACAATAATAGGACAGGTGATCAATTCATACAGTTCAATAGATTGTTACCACTAAACACTCCAAAGTGACCACCATAGGGGCAGATAAAGAACAATACCAGCATCCCAGAAGACCCAGCCACTTTTGTAACAGGAAGAGCTCAGTAAATATTCTTCCTATGAAAGAATATATAACACTGGACAAAGTGGTAAAAACTATCATTTAAAGTCTCCAAAAATTGACCAAGGTGCATAGAAAAAAACTGAGAAGCATTTATTTAAGAAAACATACTGATTTTCAGAAAGGACAGGGGAAATCAGTGCCATTTAACCAGCTGTCCTCTGACCCCACTCCTCCTTCCCCACCCCACTGACTTCCATCTCTCTGTTGAAAAGGACTACTCAGGGCAAATGGGACCGGCCATGAGAACTGTCAACTCCCAGCCTCAGTCACCTGGATCTCTGGCTTTCTGATGCAGAGATTTATTCTAGCCTCTCATCTTGCTTGCTGTAATTTCACTCTCTGCAGAAATTTGGCATCCACCTTCACGACCCGTTTACTTACTGGTTCAACTCCAGGATCCATGTAAACCAATTTCAGAAGTTTTAACTATATTTTCATGAGAAAAGTATTTATTACATAGAGTGCAATGTTTACCTACTTTTTTTTTTATCATTGCCATTAGAGTTTCTAGTCAAAACACCCTTTCTCCAAAGTTACTTAGATCACTGTCTTCTCCCCATCCCCTTCAGTGCCGTGATTTCTATTATAAGTAGGCTCATTTGTCACAGTTGACATTCTGTCTTGAGATCCCGTAATGTCCTGGCTGATTTCTTTTAATAATGTGCATACATTAATATTTACACTTTGTGCTATACAATTCTATGCTTTTGTCAAATGTATAGTCTCGCATCCACCACTAGGGAACCATTCAGATTCGTTCCATCATTCTCACAAGTCCTCTTCACTTTCCCTTGTCAAACATTCTACTCTCCCCAAACCTTTCACAGCCACCCCCTTTTTTTTTTTCATTTCTATGATTTTTGCCTTTTCCAGAATGTCAGATGAATGGAATCATTCTGTGTGTGCATGTAGACTTTGTGATGTAGCTTTTTCCAGTAATCTAACTGCATGTAAGTTTTAACCATGCAGTTGGGTGAATCAGTAACTCATTTCTATTTATCTCAAAATAATATTCTTTGTAGATATGCCACACTTTGCTTATCCATCTAACTGTTTCCACTTCTTTTTTTGTTTTTTTACTATTCCAAGCAAAGTTGCCACTGAAATTCATGCAAAAGTCTGTATGGACATGTGCTTTTATTTCTCTTGCATAAATACCTGGGAGTGAAATGTTAAGATTATATGGCATATGGCATATGTTTAAGTGTATAAGAAACTATAACATTTTTTCAAAAGTGGTTGTAATATTTTGTAGTCTCCTCAGCAGTGAGTGAGGATTTCAGTTGCTTTATATAACCACCAACACTTGGTGTGATCGGTCTTTTAAATTTTAGTGATTTCAGTCAATGTATAGGAATAGTTTATTGTGATTTTATATTGCATTTCCCTAATAATAAAAGATGTTAAACATCTCTTCATTTATTTGCTTCTTAGCTATAGATCTTTTTTGATGAATGTCTGTTTAAACGTTTTGCCCATTTTTAAATTGGGCTGGTAGTTTCCTTATTATTGATTTCCAAGAGTATCTTACACATTCTAGATAAAAGTCTTTTATCAGGTATATGTGTTATGGACATTCTCTTTAAGACAATGAATGTCTCCCTATTTTCCTAATAGTATTTTGAATAAGTTTCAAAATTTGATATTATTTGTTACCTGATGTCCAGCATCAAGAAAACTGTTGCTTCATATAGTTTGTCCATTTTTAGATTAACAGAGAGAGTAAATCCAGTTCCTGTTTTCTCATTTTGTTTGGAAGTTCTTGTCTGGTACATGTTGGTGGTTTTGTTGATATTGAATCCTTCTTTATCTCTGGAATACTTACTGAATCTTGAAATGTTTGTTTATATAGGATTTTCTTCAAGTTATGTAGGTATGATAGGTTCTTGATTAAAGGCTTATTTCACTGTAAAAATGGTTGCTCTTTGCCAATTAATTAAACCCTCCCCAGCTTAGTTAACTTTAAATTGACTTCATCCTATCTTTATATATTTGTTCAATCATTAAAAACTCTGCAAGTATTTGGAACACATATCAGATGTGGATGCCACCTGTATGGGTTAATCTTGCTCATATATTATTCAAAGTAATTTAAGAAGTCCCTAGGCAATCTTGTATTTAATCTTAAATTATTAGCATAGATCTAGGATATAAAATAATTATGCAATATATTTTAACTAGATTAAAATGTCTCATGCTTGGTTTCTCTTCTAGTCTTTGCACTAATCTTAATGGTCACTTTTTCAACCTTTTTTTTTTTTTTTTTAGATTCGGGGGTACATGTACAGGTTTGTTACCTGGGTATATTGCTTGATGTTGAGGTTTGGGGTATGAATGAGCTCATCACCCAGTAGCAAGCATAGTACCCAATAGATAGTTATTCAACCCTTACCTCCCTCTGTTCTTTCCCCCACTAGTAGTGCCCAGTTTCTATTGTTGCCATCTTTATGTGCATAAATACCCAGTGTTTAGCACTCACTTAAAAGTGAGAACATACAGTATTTGGTTTTCTGGTTTTGTTTTAATTTGCTTGGGATGATGGCCTTTGGCTATATCCATGTTGCAAAAGGCAAGACAGCATTCTTTTCATGGCTGTGTAGTATTTCATGGTGTATCTGTACCACAGGTTTTTTTTTTTTTTTTTAACAGTTGGATATAAACAAAATGTTATACACGCATACCATGAAATACTACTACTTTGTCCACGGTTGATGGGCACCTAGGTTGATTCCATGTCTTTGCTATTGTGAATGCTGCTGTAATAAACATGAAAGGGCATATGTGTTTTTGGCAGAATGATTTGTTTTCTTTTGGATATATTCCCAGTAATGGGATTGCTGGGATGAATGGTAGTTGTTTTAAGTTCTTTGAGAAGTCTTCAAACTGCTTTCCACAGTGGCTGGACTAATGTACATTCCTACAAACTATGTATTAGTGTTCCCTTTTCTTTGCAGCCTTGCCAGCATCCATTGTTTTTAGACTTTTTTTTTTTTTTTGAGACGGAGTTTCGCTCTTGTTACCCAGCCTGGAGTGCAATGGCACGATCTCGGCTCACCGCAACCTCCGCCTCCTGGGTTCAGGCAATTCTCCTGTCTCAGCCTCCTGAGTAGCTGGGATTACAGGCATGCACCACCATGCCCAGCTAATTTTTTGTATTTTTAGTAGAGACGGGGTTTCACCTTGTTGACGAAGGTTGGTCTCGATCTCTTGACCTTGTGATCCACCCGCCTCAGCCTCCCAAAGTGCTGGGATTACAGGCTTGAGCCACTGTGCCCGGCCCTGTTTTTAGACTTTTAATGGCCATTCTGACTGGCGTGACATGGTGTCACACTGTGATTTTTGATTTGCTTATCTTGGATAATTAGTAATATGGAGCATTGTTTCATATATGTTTGTTGGATTTTTTTTTTTGAGAAGTATCTGTTTATGTATTTTGCTCATTTTTAGATTGGGTTGTTTGTTTTTTCCCTGTTGCGTTGTTTAAGTTCCTTATAGAGTCTGAATATCAGACCTTTGTTAGATGCATATCTTGTGAATATTTTTTCCCATTTCATAGGTTGTCTATTTACTCTGTTGGTAGTTTCTTTTGGTGTACAGAAGCTTTTTAGTTTAATTAGATCCCAGTGATCGATGTTTATTCTTGTTAGAATTGCTTTTGAGGATTTAGTCATGATTGATCAATGTCCAGAATAGTTTTTCCTAGGTTTTCTTCTAAGATTCTTAAAGTTTGATGTCTTACATTTAAATATTTAATCCATCTTGAATTTATTTTTGTATATGGTAAAAGTTAGGGGTCCATTTGCAATCTTCTGCATATGGCTAGTCAGTTATTGCAGCCCTATTTATTGAATAGAGTTCTTTCCCCATTGCATATTCTTGTTGACTTTTTTGAAGAACACATTGATGTAGGTGTGTGGCTTTCTTTCTTTCCTCTTTATTCTGTTCTATTGGTCCCTGTGTCTGTTTTTGTACCATTACCACACTGTTTTGGTTACTGTAGCCTTACAGCATAGTTTGAAGTCACATAATGTGGCACTTTGTTCTTTTTGCTTAGGATTGCTTTGGCTATTGAAGCTCTTTTTTGGTTTTGTCGTCATTGTAGAATAGCTTTTTCTATAATAGTTTTGTGAAAAATGACATTGTTAGTTTGATAGGAACTGCATTGAATATGTAGATTGCTTTGGGCAGTGTGGCCATTTTAAGGATATTGATTCTTCTAATACATGAGCATGGGATTTCTTTCCATTCATTTATGTCATCTGTGATTTCTTTTCTTTCTTTCTTTCTTTCTTTTTTTTTTTTTTTTTGGATGAAGTCTCACTCTGTCACCCAGGCTGGAATGCAGTGATCTTGGCTCACTACTACTTCTGCCTCCTGTGTTCAAAAGATTCTCCTACCTCTGCCTTCAAAGTAGCTGGGATTACAGATGTGTGCCAACACACCCAGTTAATTTTTTGTATTTTTAGTAGAGACAGAGTTTTGCCATTTTTGCCAGGATGGTTTTGATATCCTGACTTCATGATCTACCTGCTTTGGCCTCCCAAAGTGCTGGGATTACAGGCATAAGCCACCCCACCTGGCCATCATCTGTGATTTCTTTTAGCAGTGTTTTGTAGTTCTCCTTTTAGAGATCTTTAACCTCCTTAGTTAGATGTATTCCTAGGTATTTTATTTTGTGTGTGTGAGCTAGTTTTACTATTGAGTTAGTTCCCAATATGGCCATCTTAATTGTATATTGTGAAAGTCCATATACTATATATGCATAAAATATATGTATACTAACCCACATATATACTCAAGCATCTATAATTGTTTCTGTATTTATCCATCTACATATACAGTAAGCTAAACTACAGTTTATATTAGTATCTCTGACTCTAAGACAGCTTGCACGGCTCATTCTAGTTTTTTTCTTCTTTTCTACCTGTAACTTCTCTCTCAGACTGTGAGAAGCTTGGCTTTTAGATTTCCTTCCATTTACTTATTAGTTAAACCCACATATATTGGAAGGGTATTTCAGAATTATAGATCTGTAAATTTTCTCCATGAGAAAGATGCTTACCATCTAGTATGCAGTGATTGTGTGCAGTTCCTCTTACCTTCTTCCAAACACCACTTTCCTAAATTATTCATATCAGCTTTATCCATACCTCCACCACTCCCTGTTTTCTTCAGCACACTTGTGCCTAATATCTAGAATCCCATTAGTTTCAATTATACAAGAAGCATTCTATTCTATCCCGGGGCCCCTGGTACCTGTTTCTACTTTAAGGTATCATACGTTAAAGCTTATTCTTTCTTTTATACAGACATGAGTTTGAGAAATGCAAGCATCATGCATTTGCTCCACCACACTAAATAATTCTGTGTGCTTGTCCTAGTAAACACTCTTCCTTTTTCAAATTCTTGACAATAACAGATCTATATTTTGAACCTATAGATCTACTTCTTCCCAAATTTCATATTAATGAAATTATACAGTATGTAGACTATGGGTTTGGCTTCTTAAACTTGGTTAAAAAAGAAAAATTAATAACATTAATTCATGTTATTGAGTGAATCAATAACTTATTCCTCTTTATCACTGAATAGTATTCCATCACATGAATGTACTCTCATTTTCTTTTCCATTTCCCTAATTCAGAAACATCTTACTTTCCATTTTTAGAAATGATGAGTAAAGTGCTATGAGCATTTACATATGTTTTTGTGTCAACACACATTTTAAATTCTCTTGGGTAAATATTTTTGAATGTGATTGTTGGCTCTGCTGGTAGGTCTGTATTTAACTTTATGAAAATAAATATCACATATAGACTGTGACATTTTGCATTACCATTGGCAATAAATAAGAGTACCTCTTAATCCAAATCCTGGCCAGAAATTTATTTTGCATTTTGTATTGTTGCCATTCTAATAGTGTATAGTGGTATTTCATTGTGGTTTTATATGAATTTCCCTAATGACAAATGACATTGAGCCTATTTCCACGTGTTTATTTGCTATCCATTTATTTTCTGTGGTGTAGTATCTTTTCAAATTTATGACAACTTCTAGAAAGTGGTTATTTGCTTTCTTATTGGTAAGTTTTAATATTCTTTGTGATTATTGGGTGAAAGTCCTTTCATCCAGATGGGGAATTTGCAAATATTTTTATTTAGAATATGGCTTACCTTTTTATTATCTAAACAATATTTTGCACAGCAAAAGTTGCAATTTTTATAAGGTCTAATAATACTTTTCTCTTTTGTTCATTGTGCTTCTGGTATAGTAGCTATAAATTCATTCCCAGACACAAGGTTTTATAGATCTTTGCCTAGATACTTGTCTAGAGGTTCTATACTTAGTTTTATATCTTATATTTAATTTATAATTAATTTCTAGTTAATTTTTGAATGAGTATTATTTTAGTTGAAGTTTTTTATATGAACATACAATATTTAGCATCATTCGTTGAAAAGGCTACCATTTTTCTGTTGAATTTTCTTTGTTTCCTTGTCAAATTAGTTGACTATATTTGTATGCCTCTCTTTATGTGCTCTATATTCTGTTGAATTGATCTATGACAGCAGGTCAATATCACACTGTCTTAATTAATGTAGATTTATAAAAAGACTTGACATTGGGCAATGTGAGTCCATCAGTTTTGTTCTTCTTTCTGAATTGCATAGACTATTCTATTTCTGTGGTTATTCGTATACATTTTGGATGCATGTTTATTTTCACAAAAAGAACTTGTTTTGTTTGAGATTTTATTCAAATAGGCTGAATTGGAAAGAAGTGATATCTTAACAATATTGTGCCTTTTAATATATAAACATAGTATATATACATCTCCAGTTATTTAGGTCTTTGTTGACTTCTTTCACCAGTATTTTTCAGCTTTCAGCATTAAAAACTCTGCACCTATTTCACTAGTTCATGCCAAAGTATTTCATTTATTTTGTGTTCAATTTTTTAACTTCATACTTAAATTGTTTATCTCTGAAATGTAAGAAAGCAAATAACCTTTGTATATTAAACCTGTATGCTACTACTTTGCTAACCTCATTATCAGTTCAACAAATCTTATAGATTCTTTGCGATTATCTACATAGATGATCAAGTCATCAGCAAATACAGCTGTCTTTTTCTACATTTAGTTTTTTGTCAACCTTCTTAATTATTATAGATCCCTTCAAATTATCACTTTCATAATAGGTGAATTGTTGTATCTGCTGTTTATTCAGGAGTTGGTCCATTTTCACCTAAGTAGTCCCATTTATATGTATAAAAACATCAGTAGTATTCCTTTTTCAACCTCTTGATGTCTGTAGTGTTTATACTAACATCCCTTGTTCCATTCTTGATACTGGTAACTTGTGCCTTCTCTTTTTTCTTCGTCAGTCTTGCTAGGGAATTGTTTATTTTATTAATCTTTTATTTAAAAAAAACCAGCTTTTGAGTTCGCTGATTTTCTCTATTATTTTCCTATTTTTAATTTTGTTGATTTCTGCTCTAATTTTTGCTTATTTTAGGTTGAATTATTTGCTTATATTTCTCTAATTTTCTAAGATGAAAGCTTCAGATATTAATTTTAGATCTTTCTTCTTTCTAAATATGTGTATTTAGCATTATAAATTTAGCTTCAACCCACACATTTTGATATGTCATATTTTCATTTCTATTTACTTCTCTTTTATATAATTTCTCTTGAGACTACCCCTTTGAGCCATAGATTATTTAGAAGCACATTGTTTACTTCCTGAATACTGGAAGATTGCCCAAAAATTTTTCTGTTACTGATCTCTAGCTTAATGGAGATATGCTCTAAGAATATATATTGTATGACTTCTGTTTTCTCAATTTAAAAATGTGTATTATAGACCAGAAAGTGCTCTCCTTAGTTAATGTTTTATGCATACTTGAGAAGAATGCTTATTCTGTTTCTGCTAAATGAAGTGTTCTACAAATTCCATTTATGTCAAGATTCTGATACTGCTTTTCAGGTTATTTATTACCCTTGCTAATTTCTTCTTCCTTGTTTTATCAGTCATTGAGAATGCAGTTTTTAAATCTCTAAGGAAAATTGTGAGTGTGGCTCTTTCTCCTTTTAAATCCATCATTTTTTTTTGCCATATATATTTTTAAACTCTGTCTTAAAGTTCATAATCATGTAAGATTATATGTCTTTTTGAATAATTTACTGTAAGAACCATTTTTATCTTTGAAATTTTTTTGTTCTGAAATTTACCTTAATATAGCTATTCCAGCTTTCTTTTGCTTACTTTTGAATAAATTTTTTCTCTTTTTTCCCTTTAGACTGTCTAAATATAATCTTTATTAAAGTTTTCTTGTGCACAGCCTATAGATGGGTTTTGCTTTTGTGTATAGTTTGACATTTTTCTTTTAAGTGATTTGCTTAGAACATCTCCATTAAAAATGATTATTGATAAAGTTGGCCTAAAAGTTACCATTTTGCTCATTGCCATGTATTCATTAAATCATTTTCTCCAAGACTTTCTGATTTTAAATGAGCTTTTTAATAATTCCATTTAAATTTTTCTAATTTTTAATTGATTTATTAATATTTATATCTCTTTTGAGAAGTTTAAAAATAATTGTTATAAGTCTTGCAATATACATTTCAAAATAATCTGAATCCCCCTTTATATACGCATACACTTCATATGTAGTGAGAGACTTGATTATGGTTTACTGTCAATTTGCCTCCTCCTATGCTGCCATTGTTCTCATACAGTTCAATTCTATACATGCTCAGGCTGCAATCTTGCCAACAGTGATTGTCTGTCTCCATATCAAGGGATAACTGCTTTCCTGCAAACTCAGTTCTACTGTGGGTTCCAGGAAATTGGTTAATTTTATTTTCCTAGCTTTTTTTTTTTTCCTGAGTGGAATGGACATATTTTCTTTTAGTACTTTATTATCTTCCAGCTGAAACTGAAACTTAGGTCTGTATGTCAGTAGTAAGATATCATGTGATTCTATACATGGTTTTGATCACCACATATCCTTGCATCTCTCAAATTTTTCCTTCTTTGCTTTTTTCCTCTGAAATTTGGATTGTCTGCTCTTTGTTTCTTTTTGGGTATACCAAAGACACCACAGGTTTGCTGTGCTTCAAAGCAGAACCCATCATGTCCTCCATATCTCTTCTTCTTATCACCTTTTGTGATATCTCAGCTAATAGTCTCTCCTGAGACCCAACCTGAGGTTTTGCTAGACTAGTTTCTGTATCTGCTACTCCATATGGAATCATTTCTCAAGTTTCCCTAAATAATTGTCTTTGCTCCCACAATTCATGTTCCTATTGCTCTCGTTAAGGGCTTTTGTCTCTCTCATTTGGGCACATTTTAGTCCTCCATTACCTAGTCTTAATAATATCAAGCATTGTTTTTCCTCTCCTGAAACATAAATCTTTTCCTTTGTGAGACTACCTGCCTCAGATGTCTGAGATTTGACAAGCTCTGCTTTCCTTGCCTAACACAGCCTATGCCTTTGTGAAACGAGAACTTACCTTTCTAATAAGCCCTAAGCTGACCCCAGATCATCCTACAACTTACTTATGATGCAGTTCCCCTAGGAAAACTTTACAAAGTTCCATGGGCAAGGTAAGTGCTCTTCTGGAGCTGGCAGGGAGCTGGACTGTTACCCTCCTCTCCATGACCTACAATGCTTTATCTGTAGATAGTTCATTTTTCTGACAATAAATTCATGAAGGTCAGATAGTCTTTTATGTTTGTCTTTGCATCTTCAGCATTTGAACTGACATTTCTACCGCTTTTAACACCAGGCTGAAGTAAGTAGAAATAGAGACAATTGTAACTACAGAGTTCCAACATCATTCTTCATAAGAATATGACAAGATTTCTCAATGAGAGTTTAAGAATGGTCACTGGATTTAGTATCTTTAGTTTGGGACTTTTTAAATTTGAACTTTTTAAATACTTACATATTCCAATATTGAAAGAATGGCATAGCTGGGCAGAAGTAGTTAATTTTCTTCTTGCTTCCACATTTCTAAAATGCAATGGAATGCTGCAGCTCTAACTACTAAGCTCTGAGACAAGTGAAAGTCAGAGTCTTTTCCCCACATGCTTGTTCTGATCCAGGAAGCCCTGCTTCCACGCTGCTCCAGATTCAGTGTTGAATTGGGTGGTCCTGACATCTCTCTCCTGGGAACTGCGAGATCAGAATTCACTCCCTGGCAGTTACACAAAACAACATTTGCCAGGATTTTCAGGGCAGAATGGCTGTTATATTATCTATTTTTCAAAGATTTCAAATGTATTTAATTCCCCCCTGAGCTTTATACTATATCATTAAAAAATGTAAATGACGTATTTAGACTTCCACATCAGAAATGATTTTGCATTGTTAAATAATTTCCTGACATGGCATGGCACTTTTCAAAAGAGTCAATTTAAAAAGTAGGGGAAATATCACATCGAAGTCAGGACTGGCGTAGGCGCCACCAAAAAAGCTGATCTGTCAATGTGCGTCAGTAGTCACCTATCATTTCCCCATTCTGTGCGACTTTCCTGAGCATAAATCGCCAATCCCCTGACTTGCCTGGAGGATATATCATATCACACAGCAGGCATGATTGTAGTCAATCATTTTTCCCGGTTAGTAGGATGCACAGCTGTGTCAGTCTTAAACATAAGAAAATACACTGCCCACTCTCCTCTCTATAGTTTGTCTCTTAATTAATGCTTATAGCTTAATCTAAGAAAAATACATACTTAATCTAAAAAAAGCATTATTACTCCAAAGTGGGTGGGTGCACTTTACATATATATAGATAATAAATTACTGATATTTGTGAGGGGACAAGGAAAACAAAATTAAAAAGATGTGTTTAAAAGTTACCCAGAGGGTATTATAAACATTCTATTTTAAAATCAGTTCTACACATTGTAGCTCTTCACAGTTTGGGAAAATAGTCATATGTGAGTTAAGAGTTCATTTGCTAGATGATACTCTCTTACCTAACATTTGAAGGAAAAAGGAATATGAAACTCATTTCTGATTCAGGCAACTGAGTCACTATTTTAAAATCTCTGGTGCAGTTCATTTCATACTTGGACTGAAATCTTGTGATAGATTCGTTAGGTTCTAGGTCACCATGGCAACAAGTCATTATTTCTAAAAGTAATTTGACACATCTCAAGATTTTGGCCCTTCTGTATTCCTATATGGTTCTACAAAGAAAAAGTGTTAGTTAACTTTAGAAATATTTCCAATAGACATAGCAAGGAAAAACTACAATATTTTCCTTCAAAGCTGCTAGCCCTGGAGAAAACTTAATTGAGATTTTTCACTTGTGGAGTTTTACTAATATTGTGTTATCAAATAATCTATCTTTTGCCTTAAAGGCTTAGAGGTATATGAGAAACATATTGTATAAGGAATTGGTTTTATGGCACATCTGGTAATTATCTTCTTGCTACCAAGTGCCAATGATATGCATATACCATATCTTTAGCTTCAGGAAATGAATTATCCCTAAAATACATTCTGGTATTTCAGTACATTATAACACCAATCAATCATGTGTAAGGCATTGTACTAGATACTTTTTGTATAATATTAAATGAGTGTTATCAGACACTCTGTGATGTTGCTGTTGTCAATTATATTGTATATGTCCATATATTTAGACTCAGTACATTGAAATACATTTTAAATAGCTATTAAATGAGAGGTAGAATCTTCTCTACAATGGAGGTCAAATTATTTTCATCCTAGATTTTAAGCTTCATGCAGTGTTAAGACAATGCCATGTTTATATTCTTATATGTGTTTGTCACTTAACAGAACCGCTCTGACAGTAAATTGAATGGGCTGCAAGTTTCTTTGATTCTCTTGTAGGTGATATGATGTATTTCAATGGCAAAGGAGAAGGAACACACCATAATCTTTGTGCATATTTAAATTGATTATATCACACATAATCTGTATGATTGGCCTTTCTCTCCTATTATATTCTAAGCTGCTGTAGGGAAGGGTGATGTTTATTCTTTGTTGCATTATATTAGGCTGACAAATGCATTATCATGTGAAAATTCCAAATAAACATTTATTAAACAAATAATCATTTGCTTTTATTTCATGTGGCTTAAGAGATAAGGGAAATATTTTAAATATGAGAAACTATTGACTGTGTTGTGCCGCAATTTTCTATTTAGTTAGCCCAACAAAAATTTCATAGAATGAAAAAAAATGAAACAGAACAAAATATAGCCACAACATTATCAACTGAGGATTGATTAGTTAAGTTGAGGAATATACCAATTTATTGTTACATATTCAAGATTTCCTTATCAGCCACATGCAAAATATATACTTCATTCAATAAAAATGGAACAGGAACACAAAGACATAGGAAATCCTAAAGATTAATTGTAGTTGTCAACTTGACTAAATTAAGAAGTACCCAGATAGCTGATTCAGCATTATTTCTGGGTATGTCTGTGTGGGCATTTCTGAAAGAGACTGGCATTTGAACCGTGGACTGGCTGAGTGAGGAAGATCTTGCTTTCACCAAATGTCAACTGGAACTGTTCAGTTGGCTGAGGGGTGCGACAGAAAATAAAGGTAAAGGAAGAGGGAATTTTCTTTCTCTCTTCCAGAGCTAAGACACCCTCCTTCTTCTGCCCTTGCATATCTAGACTCCAACTTTCTCAGCCTTTGGACTGCTGGACTTGCATCATCAGCTTCCCAGATTCTCAGGTCTTCAGCCTTTAACTGAGAGTTAAACCTTCAGATTTCCTGGCTTTCGGGCCTTTAGTCTTGGACTGAGCCAAGCCTCCAGCTTTCCTGGTTCGCCTGCTTGTAGATAGTCTATCATGTGACTTCTCAGTCTCTATAATTGCATGAGCCAATTCCCTTAATAAATCTTCCAAATTCATTTCTATTTATGCCTATATCTATATTTCTGTCTCTTTCTCTGTATCCCTTCTATTGGTTCTGTGACTTTGGAGAATGGTGACTCATACAAAAGTCTAATAAATGAATAATCAATCCCTTAATGAGTACATGTTAGATGTTTTTCTTCACCATTCTCTTTCAAATCTATAACATGTTTGAAATTAATTACTGATTGTGACTTTTTCTTCTTTAAGCTATGTTCTGTCACCTATTATAATAAGAACACAGATATTCCTGATATTAAATTATATGACAAGACATATAATTTAATATTGTTCAAACTATAATAGGCAGAACACAGGTGATATTTCTGTTTTGTTAACTTTATGTATTTTTAGGAAGAAAATATATGTACATCCTGTTATAATTGAAACTCTTTTATAATAACTTTTACTTGCTACTTTAATTTTTATTTCAAATAACAGTTTTATAACATTTTAAATGTATTTCTGCCTTTGGTATTGGGGTGACTAGGAATGCATAGAAATAGTAGTAATTGGCAAATAACTAGACTTAAGTGTTCTTCATCATTGGTGGTATTGCAGTACATTAGCATTTTCATCAAAAAGATTGAATTTTTTTCTTTCACTTTAGATATAGATCCTTATTACAAAAGAAATTATTGCACAGAAAGACATATACTCATTAAATTTTCTTTATCAAAGTAGCAAAATAGCAATTTAATGAAAAATAAGTAGAAATTTAACCTGTGAATCAAAAATGAATAGAGGCAATCAACATTAGCACTAGTATCCTTATGTTGAATTTAGAATTACATCAGTAGGTAGAAAAGAATTTGGAATTTAGAATTACATCAGTAGATAGAAAAGATTAAAACAAAACAATAATTATGTTTGTGAAGAACAAAGATGTTAATCCAGAATACTACTCTCCTGTGTACAATGGTATCTCATGAATAAATAGCAATAATCTGTTATATTTAGTTTTCCCTCTACGTAAAAGTGAAATACATTTCCTATATGTAGGTGTGTGTTTCCTTCTGAATATTATTATGTATAAGGAGAGAATGCAGTGGAGATGGTTAGGGGAATTTTGGATTCTAAAAATTGGATAGCTTCACTGCTAATTTTACAAGTAAACTATAATTTTCTGAAGCTGATAATTTTTCTGTTCTTTAAAAAATCTAGAGTAACTGAATAGAACATTTCAAAAAGTTGACCAAATCTTTTTCTCATGTTAATCTTTGCATAATTTTTGAAAAGTGCTATACTGTATTAAATACTCTTCATTAAAATGGTACAACTTTGTAAAGGGCTGTTTTTCCATCTGTGCATGTTGGAAGCTCTCTTTTGACTACAGAATAACAGATGCTATATGCAGTCTTAGTAGATACAATCAGCTCTTTATTACTATTGCTGTGAAGACATATCTCTATGTCTAAGAGCTCTACAATTAAGATTTTCCATATGTGAGACCAACTGACCAAATGCTTTTATGCCATAATCGATGGTCTGTTAAAGTATCAACAAAATTTATATTCTAACAATTAGAGTAATATTCAATAATTGTACTTGTAATGTGATCTTGGTATAGAGCAGCATCATGAAATTAAAGTCTTGTATTTATGCCATGAATTGATCAGTAATATAAAGGAGTAATAATTTGATATATATAGGTGGCTATTCCCAGTAACTGAGGCACTATTTCAAAAGTATTTTATTCTACTGTGCTTGATGTACATTTTTTTAAATCGAATAACAGCTTCCCAAGGCCTCTCAAAGAAACTTGTTGAACAGAATTTTTAAATTAATACTGACTTGGCCATATCATTAAAGGCATTAGTCCTTGCACAGCAGAGAAGCCCTGTGACACTGTAGAGCTGAGGAGATTGTCCTTGGATGCGGACCCAGAATGTTGAGTTCTGGAACTCTGTTTTTTCTGTCTTCTCTCTCTACTCTGGTTTGTACTTTTTTTTTTTCCCTGCAGATCCCAGTGTGTGGATGCTTCCAGTGTGAGACTTGCTTTGGACACAATTGTCTCAGAAAAACCCTGAGGGCAGTTTTTCTCCTCCTGTAGAGAAAAGTGCATGTAGTTAATAAAATGATTTTTTTTCTTTAGCCCAGAGAAACTTGTTTCGTAATTGTGAGCAGGCAAGGCAAGTGCTGAGATGACAAGAAATGTGATTTCCGCATATAAAAGGAGGAATGCAATTCTAGAAGGCAGGGGAACCACTAGTTTCTTATTAACTCCATGTCGGTGATAATGATGATAAAACAAGCTGGCATTTATTGAAGTTTACTATTCATTCATTCAACAATTATTAATTTATTGGGCACCAAATACTTGCCAAACTCGGCTTCACACACTGTAAATTCAGGGCTGAACAAGACAGATGAAATCTCTATCCTCATGGAGTTTACCTTGTGAGGGTACAGGAAATGAATACATCTGGATAATTGGGAGGAAAAACAAAGTTGTTACTAGAGTCAATAAACTCTGGATTTAAATTTTGATTCCATTTATGTTCACATTTTGAACAAGATAGTTAAACTTGAAGACTGTTCATTGATAAATAAGATTTTACAGTGTCTAGTAAGAGTCATTATTGACTTACCCAAAATTATGTAAGTTTATTATAAAGATGTATGCAGGAAAATGGGAGACATAAATCTTAGACATACTGTATACCTCAACCAGACTAAACTATACTTTGAAAACAGGAAAATATCACTATGCACCAAATTAATTAATTTTCTCTTCTGTTCAGACATACGTTGATCCTCGCCTGTCATAGCAGCAGTTTATTCAACCAGTTTCAACTCTTTTACATTTGCCAGATTCTATTATAGATAATTGAGCACAAAAAAACCCCTTCTTTGTTACTTTCCCACTTGTTTAAGAAAATAAAGAAAAAAATGAAAAACAAAATGAAAAAGAAACACCTTCTTTGTAATAACAAACAGACAAGTGACACAGTTCACTGGAAAGTTCTCTGCTGTCAAAGCACAAGCGTTCTTTCCTTTTGTTTCTTTCTTTTTGGTTGGTGCTGTAGTGGGAAAATCACAAAGACCTGGATTCTGACTTAGACCCTGATATTCTTCGGCAGATGGACCAGTGCTCATCACAGCCTACCTCTGGGCTTCTTATTACATGGAAAAGATAAACCTCTGTTTGTTTTACCCATTTTAAGTCAGGGTTTCTAATATTGCTGCTGTTTCTGCTGCTCCTTAAGCTACCAACCAACTCTGACACCTGTTCTCTGAATGGCCTTTCTTAATTTTAAAGCATGGCAGGTCGGGAAACAAATGTGTTGAGGTGTTTGTGATATTTTTGTACAATCATTTTGACTTGACACTGTTATCAGGTTTAGGATATTGTATAGAGTCTTTAGAGATCCTTTATGGGCTGTAAAATGTTAAGAAATACTATGTCTTTTTTGGTTGGGTTATCTGTCTCATACTATTATTGAGAAAAAGAGGGATCATGTATGTAGAAGTATTTTTAAATTCTACCTCATCATCTGTCAAATGAAAACCTGAAGACCACAGGGAGCAGAATTACCTTTCTTAGCACATTTGCTTATGGGGCAAGGGTTCTGACACCGATCTGACACTAAAGCCTATGCCTTCCCTTCATGCTATGACTTCCTACCAAGATTCTTCCATCACAGTGGTTTACTAGTTCTATGACTCAGTGATTTTTTTCTCTAGTGTATTTCCAATTTGTTAAGTGTTTCTAATGTGTGACTTGACATTTTCTTCCCTTCCTTACAGGGTCATTTATATACTACCTGGGCTCAATTCTGGGGCTTCAAATGTCCTTTAAACTTATTCTTAGGCATCTAGAGAATTTTTCCCTAAAAAGCATTTTTTCTTAAATATACTAATGTGTTTAAGCAAATGATAGTGCAAGTTTATAAAAATTCTAAATAAAAATGGCCAGACACTGACAGCTTGAAATCTAGCAAGGCTTAGCACTGTCCCTGCTAATTGCTGCCACTGCAAATTAGTGGAAGCCTTTTAAATCTCTTGACAGTGGTTATGCAACTTTCTACAGATAGGAAACTCTAGGCAGAACGTAACAGATGCAGTCATTAATATGCAGCTGCATATGCTTCAAAGCTCTGAATTTTGTGAGACTTTTCCTACCCCATTATATGTCTCATTGCCAAAATAGATCAATGAGTCTTCCATCTAAGAAATGGCAGACTGATCCTGTTTGAGTAGGTCTCATCCATGTCTATGAAAACTTAAAGATGTAAAAATTAAACTGTATTCTCCTAAAAAACATTCTTGTTTTCACAAAGCATATGGTTAAATTACTATACATTCTAGGGCTGATTTTAATTTACTTTTTTTGTTCTTGCACCTCTAGAAGGAGTACTTAAAATTCTCACAGTTTATAGGGAAGGGTCAATTTATTTATTATTTTATTTTAAATCATCAGTGTGTTCAAAAAGCAAGTACAACCTGCAGAATTTATTATAAACAATAACAAAAATTCATAAAATTGAATTTTTAAAGTATCTTGTATTTGTCTAGCCATTTAAAAATGTGTATGTACACATATGTATATGTACATGTGTGTATATATGTGTGTACACACACACATACACATATATAGATATATACAAAATAACAAAGATACTTAGAACTAAGCTACTGAGTTATAGTAAATTGATATTTTCCATAATTAGTTGAGATCCAGATTCCAAGTATTTCTAAATATAAATTGAAATTTTATGCCACTTGTAGAAGATGTGCAGTAAGGGCGGCCCTGGTCTGTTTCCATTAATGGCAAGAATTTTTTTTCAGACCAACTCTACCACAGAGAAGAACTAAAAAAAAAAAAAAAAAAAAAAATCCATGAAGCCATTGAAAGACTATCAAGGTAGCAACAACTTAAGGGACCAATAATGCTGGAGAGAAGGACAGCCAAGGCAGGCGGTTCATGAGGTCAGGATCACTCGAGACATTCCTGACTTTCCTTCCATACCCCATTTACCTATCTGTCTGGGCATCCTTTTGAGTGTTCATTCAAAACACAGGCACCTCATCACTTTTGGTTAGCCTTCTCTGTTACCACTCTGGTCAGAATCATCACCCCTCACCTTGATTTGATTAGTGAAATACCTCCCTTTTTTTGAGGCGGAGTCTCGCACTGTTGCCCAGGCTGTAGTGCAGTGGTGCGATCTTGACTCACTGTAATCTCTGCCTAGCTGGTTCAAGCAATTCTCTTGCCTCAGCCTCCCGAGTAGCTGGGACTATAGGCATGCACCACCACACCCAGCTAACTTTTTTTTTGTATTTTTAATAGAGACAGGGTTTCACCATGTTGGCCAGAATAGTCTCTATCTCCTGATCTTGTGATCAGCCTGACTTGGCCTCCCAAAGTGGTGAAATAGCTTCTTAACTCATTCCTGCTTTCAATCTTGTCATCTGCATTGCATCTCAAACTGTTTTCAGCTAGCAGCCAGAGTGATCCTTTAAGAACAATAAGACAATCATGCTAGTTACTTCCTTGAAATCTTGTGATGGCCTTTTGTTTCTCTTGATGAAAATTGAAGCCCATGTAATGATCTTACATGATAGGAGTTAATGGTATCTTTTACTACTGTAATTGTCATATCTTACCATTCAACTTCTATTTCAGCTATACTGGCTTCGTTCATCTTCTTAATCTTCCTTAATTTCTTCACAAAAGTCCTTCGAGGCACACTCCCCATGGCTTTGCCTGTATCCTTTTTCCCAGAATGCTTTCCCTCCAGGTTGTCATAATACGTACTGGCTCTACTCCTTCAAGTCTTTGGGAAAGTATTACCCTCAGTGAGGTCTACCCTGCTCACCCTGTCCCTTCCTTTAAACTTCTCAATACTCCTTATACTGCTTTATTTTTATAATAAACTTATCACTTCTAACTTATTATCTAATACTTAGTATTCTTACTGTTTGTTGCATTTTTACCTCAGTAGAGTGCAAGTCCTATCAGGATAAAAAAAAAAACATCTGTTTTATTCACTTATATATCTCATTCTCAAGAGTCAGGATGAGAGGAATTATTGAGAGTGACAATAGCATTTAAGTGACTGACAGAGGAAATGATGACAGCAAAGAACATGAAAAAGAATGACCAGAAACCGTGAAGAACACAAGGACCATGCTACGGGCCATTAACCAAAGGCTGAGAAGTTCACAAACTTATGAAAAAGGAGATGTTAGGAAATAGTAATGAGAAACTTGTCAGTGGAGTTTGGGGAACTAAAGTTAACTGAAAATGTATTGGCAGGTTGTTTTAAAACTTTAAAAGGGAGGCTTTAGCATTATTAAGTGTTGATGAAAGGTATATGAAGAGTGGGGGAAAATGTAGAAGGGGAGAGAGGGAGGAAGGCGGGGGAACTAAAAAAGACAGAGCTGATTAGTAAGACTGAAAGATGAGATCTCAGTTCATCATTGATTAGGATCAAGGGTGAAAGGCAAGGTGAAAGACATCTTTCATAGTGACAAAAATACGAGAACACATGGAGAGAGATACTAGAAGTTATGGAACAATTTGAGAACATTTGTATAAGATTCTTCTATTTTATCTTTACTGGGTGAGGCAAGCTAGTGTTTTTAGTATGATAGGCAAATTAGTAGTACTAGATATTTCAGGAGAACTGAAAAAGTTTAGGTAATGTGTGAAAAATAGTCACAATGTATGGAATATATACTGTGTCTTCTTGGACTAAGAATGTCCATATATTATGTCAGTAACACCCTGACGACTACGTTTTAGTCCATTTCCATATGAAATTTAGGATAAGTAGTTGACTCAATGTTACACCCAGGTAATAGATAGTGTAGTCCCATTCTGGGGTTCGTGTTCTTAACCACTAAGCTAGGAGCCTCCATAACATAGTAGAAATATCTGACTAGGCAAAAAGTTAAAAAATGCAGGGGTCTGTTTGAACACATAGTTGAAATTAGAGTTTCTAAATTTTTAGTGGCTCTATTCAACAAAGTTATGTGATTTTTTTTTAATAGTGCTCAGAATACTGGTTATAAGCCTGCAGGCTGGTATTTAAATTTGTCCAGTGTGAAGTCTTTTTCCTGGTATTTGGGATTGAATTAAAAAGGGAAAAATAATTTAAGTTCTCCAGGAAGAAGTGGCTAGAGAAATAAATCTTGCAGTCTAAGTTGTTTAAGAAAGGAAAAAAAAATCTGGATACAGTTACGAGGTGGGAAGAAAGAGTCAAAGGACCAAAAGTGTATATGAGAGTGAAAGAAGCAAAATAGTTATAATACAGAGAATACTGGGAATTTGGACGCTGTGGCAAATGGTCGATCAGTTGAATTGTGTCAAAGTCCAGAATTGTCAGTGGGAATAGGAGACTTAATGCAGTTCATGGTGTGTGCTACTGTAATTGATATTGAAATACTGAATGTTGAATGGAAGATAACCAGGAAGATGGAAAGATGACAGAAAGGTAATAAACCCTTTGCTAAAACTTCCAGAGACAAGAAGTAAATCACTGCGGTGCTGTGAGTAAACATGATTTCTAGTGATCAAGGATGTTCTTGTTGTTGATATAACCCTCAAAATATTAAGGTTTCTATTAAAATAGAATAGTTACTAGGCCGGGCGCAGTGGCTCACACCTGTAATCCCAGCACTTTGTGGGGCTGAGCAGGTGGACTCCCTGCAGTTGGAGACCAGCCTGACCAACATGGCAAAATATGCCCTTCATCAGTGACCGAGGTTCAAAAGGGTTCAAGAAGTCTATGGCTGGAGACAGACTGAAGAGTTCCTGGCTGCTTAGGAGTAACAGATACATCATTTTTATTTTACTTATTTTCAATATGTACTACCAGATTTTAGATAGGATTGAGTGGGCTTTAGAGCAATAAATGATATATGTTATCTTTATCTCTATGTATCTACAATTATCTATCTATCTGAGAGAGAGGAGGGAGATATTTAAAAATTTTTTAAATTTTAAATAAGATTCCAAGATGAACTGAGTTCCGCAGCTGAACTTCAATATTAGTTTCAGTGTTCTGGTGGTTAAAGCAAGAAGAGAAATAATCATTATTATGCTTTTTATTGGCTGACAAGCAGATGCATATATGTTAGATTCCATTGAGAAGACAAGACATGACAAACCAGAGAGGTACAGGATGGTACATGTGGTCAGACAACCACTATTTGATTTAATTCCCTTGGAATTGCTCACAGGAGTGCTTATACAATGGGTATTAGGCAACCCTTAGGGAAATTTGATCAATTACAGCTTTTAAAATGATGTAAAAATATTCCTCAGGGTTCTCTCTCTTTACACACACACACATACACACACACACACACACACACACACACACACACACACCCCACACACAGCCTCTTATACTTCTCTATGAATTTTCATTGAGTATTTTTCTCACTTTCTTAAAATCTGATTTTAAAATGTGAGAAAATAGACATCATGAGGAATGGACTCATTACATACACACTGTAATGTCTTTGCAGGCTGTCTTTCTGTACTATCACTTGTTTCAAATAAGCCTTTGGCTTTTGCAAATAGGTTACAATAAACTCCTGGTCATATTGGCTAATGAGTTTTTGAAGAGTAAATGATTAATATATTTCATACATGTTTATTACAAGATAATGTGAAATAACTTCTGGAATAGATTACATAATTTAAAGACAGCTATTTCATTTATTTCTTAGTTTACCAGCGTAATTTGGACCAAATTCAACACCCTGTAATATATATACAATTTAAAAGGCAAAATCATCCTGTTTAGCTGGATGCCATGACCAAAAGTTCCACGAATTGCTCGTGTTCCTTCTTCATTCTCTTGCTTCTACATTTGGTCCCAGAAAGGAATACTTGGCACAGTGCAGGTAGTCATGTCCTCAAATTGGTTATGCAATATGGGATAGAGAGAAAAAAAAAATGCATTTGTGACCCAGCTATACAGGCCCAGACCAAATCTCCTATTGTACATAAGGAGTTAATTTCAGTGAATTAACTCCTTGTGTACAATGTTAGAGTTAATTTCAGGGAATTATCCAAACAACCAGAGGTGATACCAAGGAACAGACCTTTTAAAATATTCTTGTAAAACTTGTGTCTAACTAGTAACCCAACAGGATGGGTCACCTGTTCTGTGGTTCCTCCATGTCCCAGTCATTCACCTCAGAGGCTGAATGACATTCTCAGTAGTTGCTTCTTTCTGTCAATGGTGGGTAATGACTGTTGGAATTTTGGGGAGATGTTCAGCCTGCTCCTCATGCTGAAGAGACCTCTTTATGTGGCTTATCTTTTTGTTCCTTCCAGTGCTGAAAACTGTCTGGTCAGGTTCTCTGAGTCTGCTAAGCCCATATTTTGGAAGGGCCAGCATCATATAGCATGAAAGGCAGGCCCATGTCAGGTGCCTCCTTGTGAAGCCTGTGTTTTGTCCTCCTGTGTTCAAAGCTGCCCACCTAAATTAGTCTCCCATTCCAGCCATTTTCGCTTTAGTCTTCTCACAAAAACACTCAGATTTTCGAGAGTTTGCATTGCTTCAGGTTAATGATCAGTTGAGTTAGATTTAGAGGTTGTGCATGAGAGGCCTCCAATCCAACGTGATTTGATTCAGCAAAACAGGATGTTGGACTGTGGTTCGGCTTTTTCATCTCTTTATGCTAAACTGAGAGGCTGTACATTAAAGAAATTAAAAGGATCCAAGTGCCAGATTCCTGGATGTGAATCCACCTTTGCCACTGGCAAGCTCTAAGATAGCAAGAATAACACCTATCCTCTCTATGCCTTGGAGTCCCTACTTGTAATGCAGACATCTAACTTATAAGGAATCTTTGAAAATTAAGTGTGTACACATGTGTAAGGTGCTTAGAATCACTCCTGGCATAAGGTGTTGCCATATAAAGTAGGAATTATGGTGATTTCTCCTTCTTCGGTTCTTGTATTGTAGAATTCTTTTGGAGACCTTGTGGTAGTTTGACAAGTTTGGGTTTATATATTCTTGAATCCTGGGACCGTATGCTGTTAAAATGATCAAAACTCTAGCATGATTTTCTAATAATTATTAGTGGCACAATTGCTTTATCCTAGTTAGGTAGATGATTTTTTTTTTTTTTTTTTTTTGAGATGGAGTGTCTCTCTGTCACACAGGCTGGAGTGGCATGATCTCAGCTCACTGCAACCTCTGCCTTCCAGGTTCAAGCGATTCTCTTGCCTCAGCCTCCTGAGTAGCTGGGACTACAGGCATGTGCCACCACGCCCAGCTAATTTTTGTATTTTTAGTAAAGACGGGGTTTCACCGTGTTAGCCAGGATGGTCTCAATCTCCTGAATTTGTGATCCACCCACCTCAGCCTCCCAAAGTGCTGGGATTACAGGCATGATCCACCACACCTGGTCCAGTGATTTTTTTAAAAATCAAAATTTTACCAAGGGAAATAACATTAGACATATTTTCCACTTATGTTCCCGAAATAGAGTTAATACATATTTTCAAATAATTTTGTAAAGGGAATAATATAATAATGTGAACTTAATAGGTCTCACATACAACTGCGTCATAACAAAAAAAAAAGACTATTCTAAATTTTTCGAATTGCAAATTGTAATATTACCCAAATGGTGGGGAGATCTCACTTGGGCAGAAGAAAAAGACATAGGCATAGAAAAATATCACTTGGGCATAGGAAAATATTGACAGTTTATTTACTCTTTATGGAAATGCAGACTCTAATCATGGAATGCTAGTGTCTCTATGGGCAAAGTAAAAATGAGTTTTGAATTGATCTAAGCTTTTCAAGGAGCACTTATGTGAGGACTCAGAACACTGCATCAAATAACAGACAATATTATTTTGGCCTGGATAGATAATGAGGTTTGATCTAGCCACAGGTAATCTTTACTGTAAGAGAAACACTTAGCATGGCCCCATAGGCTCACCAATGTGGGTCTGCTTCATAACGGATAAAATCCCAGGTAACTGAGAATTTGAGAAGTTGGATAGTTTTATCACTATTGTAGAACCAAATGTTAAAACAGTTAAATAAACTGATTTTAGAATAGCTGTGCATATTTTTCTGAACTAAATATTAGAATTCATTTTTTGGGGGAAATTCCAAATGTGCTTTTGATTACAAAAGCCTGGAATCCTTGAAACTAGAACTCTTCCAAATGTTCTGGCTGCCATGGTGCTGCTAGGAATAGCTGGAGCTAAACCTCTGTTCCTGACAAGAACTAGTTTTGTGGTACAGATAAATTGTAGCCCTAAAAAATAGGTATCTAATGTATCAGTGGGTAGAACTAATTGCACAGTTATTAAAAAGTATCAACTATTCATTGATTACTTATGTGAGTAAAAAACATGGTTCTCATGGAATGCTATGGATGAAAGCATAATGAAGTTGTTCCTTTCGTTTGTAAAAGACCATTTTTGTGCTTTGATTCTATCCTAGTGTCTGCCAGAATAACTCACCATATGAAGTCCAAACTCCACCTCTGACCCCAAAGAGAAATTGCCTCAGAATATATATTCTTCTTTGAATCTTATGGAGCAATACATGTGAGACTCAGCAGTACAATCTAAATACAAATGACAAAGATGACAAACAAAATCATAAGCAACTAAAATAACAGCAGAAGAACCCAGAAATTGGAAAATTATATGCATTATATTTGTAATGCATATGATAAAGCTTTAATAATAATATGAAAATTACTCTCACAAATTGGTAAGAAAAACACAAATGACAGCAAGAATTGGGTAAATTATGTGAATGGGAAATTCACTAAAGCTTAAGTCTAAATATAATTTTAAAAATGTGAAAAATTGTAAACCCTGTTAGAATCTTTAGTTATAAATTAACATAAAATTACATATAAAATGATGAGATATTAGTGATTGAGATATTGACAAAAATAGTTTTTGCATTGGTAGGTTAAGAATTAGTCATTATATTTTTATTTAAATGCAATATGGTAATATTTATAGGGATCAATAATAATAAAAAAATCTTTTAAATAGCAATTTCAGTTCTGTGAATCTATTCCATAAACAGTGCAAAACAATTACATAAAGATACAACTATAAGTAATTTATTGAAGTCCAATAAAAAATGTAAATTAGGCTGGGCATGGTGGCTCAGGCTTATAATCTCAGCACTTTGGGAGGCTGAGATGGGTGGATCATGAGGTCAGGAGTTCAAGACCACCCTGGGCAGTGGTGCGAAATTCCATCTCTACTAAAAAAACACAAAAATAAATAAATAAATAAATAAATAAATAAATAAATAAATAAGGATAAGGGAGATTAAAAAAAGAATTAGCACAAATGTGAATTTAAGTATGCTAGTTTTCAAGACTGTTTTATTTTTCACTCTAAATAAACACATTGCTATTTTGGCTTTATACACATGTATGTTTGGCATGGTGAATAAGATGGCGCTTCCAGATTAAAATCTGCTCTACATGGGCTATACTCTGTAATAGGATAAATTTACCAACACCAAATTTATATTATAAATTTACAAATTTATTATGTAAGTTATATCCCATTTGATCACTTGAGTGACAATCTCTAAAACTTCGTGTGAGACACAGACCTGTTATTCATTTACAATAGTAAACCAATAAATTAATTCTTATTATAGTCTTATGTAATTCAGACCTGATATCCTTTCTTTAAGACCTGTACAGAGCTATATACTTTGAAGATAAATATTAGAGTCATGTCATTTGATACTGTAGAACCAAGTTTCTCAACACATGCTATGAGATATTTGGAATATCTTTGTTTAGAATTCCACATTCAAATATTGAATTTTCCACTACATAATAAAACATATTTTTCTAGATATCCTTTTGTGTTTTTTAAGTTGGCTTATTTGAAACTCTAATGAATACAGCATTTAATAATAAATACTATAATGAAGTATTTTCTATATGCTTAGGATAAATGGTTAATGAAAACAAATTAACCAGACACAGATGAATGGAGTTTCCACTTTAACAGAGAGCAGCAGGCAGTAAACAAGAATGTTCAGATGACAGCAACTGCAAATAAACAAACGGAAAGGAGTAATTAGATGGATGGAACAGAACTGCAGCTGGATGGCTCATTTAGGTTTGGCTATCAGGGAGGTCCTCATGGGGAAGTGATCCTGGAGCTGAGACTTTCATGAGCCAAGAGTAAGCCTAAGAAATAAATGATGAATCTTAAAATCCCAAGATAGGACTCAATTCTACAAGCTAATATAATGAGAGAAAGAAAGCCAGTGGATCTTTATCAAGGTATATAAGAATGGGCTTGAGACAGACTATGGAGGGTATTATATAGGCCATGTGAAAAGTTCACATTTTCTTAAAAGTTATTGGGATGACATTGAAAAGTTCTCAGAGATGTGGGGCTTGGCCACATGTTTCTAAAACACTGCCGTGGGAAAAGGCATGGCATCTGAATGCACACAAGTAGCAAGAGATCGATGAATTAGGTTATGTTTGCTCTGCAAATGGCTTTGAATAAGGTGGTGCTTGCAGATGCAAACATCAGAAGAGGTCTATTATAGTTTTTATAGCTTGTGTCTTGAAGTTTGGGTAGTGAAATTGGATTGGGATGCGAAGCTTGAGGGAATAGATGGAACTGAGCAAGACTCCCAGTTTTTTAGTTTAAGCAACAAGATGGATGACAGTGTCATCTCCTGATACGTGGAAGGGTTTCTAGAAACGGCAAGTTTAAAAGGTGTGTGATAATGAAATTTCCTTAGTGTGTAATCATTTATGCCAGTAAAAAAACCCTGAAGTTAAATGAGAGATCAATTTGGGGAAGATAAATTGATATTTTCAGAGCTAACCATCCAAAAATATATTACTAATCCTCATTTGTATTTTGAGCCATCAGTGAAACACCCTTTCATGTATATTAAATACAATTAAAAAGAAGTAATATGGATGCAACACAATAAAGCTATAAAATAGCAACATCAATGGAAATAAAATGTCTCACTTGAGGCCAAATAAGAGTTCCTGGCTCGACTAAGAGACTAAAATCTGCTAGCAAGTGCCCTAGGGCAATTCAGGAGATGAAACAGAACTTCTTTGCTAAGAAAAACCTTTCTAAAAGGAAGGTGATAGGCTGAACACCTGGGCAGAGCTTAAAGGTCATGTATTGGACAAACTCAGTAAATATTCATGGAGGTCACTGAGGCACAGGCAGAGAACTCTTAGGCTCCAGCCTCAGGACAGGGGTTTGCATATTTTATACCTGCCAGCAGAAAGGCAGGCATCAATCAGTGCATGCAGGCTCTGCTTGCAGAGCCCCCTGCAGTGCTCCATGAGTTCTCAAGCTCTTGTTCCCATTTCTGTCTGCAGCTGGGAGCTTGCTGTTCTGCGCCATTTAGAAAAGCCTGATGCCCACATTTAAAAGAGAATCCTTGGTTGTCTGGTAAAGCATCATGAACCGTACTCTTAGAATTATGTTTTGACAACAATAAAGTCTTACCTTTTTATTCATCATCCATCAGATGCTTTGGTTCTCTTAATGTTCTCTAACTTGTCTTACATTAGATTTTTCCAATGGAAGTGGGTTTTCTAAAGTGAAAGTAATAAACTGACAACAGTATCAACAATAAAGAGAGGCTTTGTTAGATTAATATCTTCCTTATTCGGTATTGTTTCTGGAAGGGCTGAAACAGACTCACAGTTAGAGGAAACACATTTATTATTTCCACAAACATTCAAGCAATGTGCAGGAGATATTCCGATAAGGTTATTGATTAGTGAGAGAGAGTTAAAATAAAAAATAAATAAGTGGTAGACAGATGGGTGTGTAAAGTCCTTTAGGGTGTGAGTAATACTGTGGATACATAGAGAAGGAATGCCCAAGCAGGTAAATTGAGGACAGGAAGATCACTAAGAGTTAACTTGAACAGAAAAGGGGCATCATATACTAGATAGAAGAAAGAAAAAAAGGTAAAAGCATTGAAGTACAAGAGGATATGAATCTGACAGAGGAAAACAAACAAAATTCTAACTTAAAAGAAAAATTAGCAGGATGTGTAGGCGTGCACCTGTAATCCCAGATACTCAGGAGGCTGAGGCAGGCGAATCCCTTGAACCCGGAAGGTAGTGGTTGCAGTGAGCCAAGATCTCGCCATTGCACTCCAGCCTGGGCAACAGAGCAAGGCTCCATCTCAAACAAAAACAAAAACAAAAACAAACAAACAAAAAAAGAATTAGTACATCTCAGTAGCTAAGAAAAACACTTGATTTTTTAAAAAATCTTTAGAATACATGTGTTTTTTCTGTTTATATTGAATTATTTAATATCAAGCTGTAATCTATATTTTAAAGTTTTAGATTTCCATGCAAAAGTGTATATTTTGTGTTTTTGATACTTTGGTAGGAGAAATACAACTAAAGTATAATTTTTAAGATGACATGATAAAAATGGAAAATAATGAATATAGTGTTGAATTCATTAAATTTGATTAATCAATTTGAAAAAAATTCATCTTTACCAAACTCTAAATAAAGTGAATTCCATATGTATTCACAATTTAGAAAATTAAATGGGGAAATTACACATTAGGAGAAAATATGATGAAGAAACTATATAACCTAGGAGCAAAAGTAATAACTTTTGTGAATTTCCTACAGACAAAGACCAGTAGGAACACACCTGTAATCAAACAAATTAGGTTTATTATATTTTGTAACATGGGAGTATGCCTCTCTTGGAGTTCAGGGGGTGTCTCAGTAAAAGGCTGTTGGAAAGGATTTACAAGATTCAGGTTTATTAGGTGATTTAGGGGGAAGTTTAAGAAAATTAATTTTACTCTAAATTGGATGCTATGATAAAGCAATAGTTATCCTACAGTTGTGTATCTTAATAAATCTTACCTAGAAGGAAGAAAACTAAACCATGCCTAAAACTGTAAGTGATTTAAAAAAAAAAAAAAAAAGGAGCAATCACTCCTATTAACCAGGATTGGGAGATGTTTGGTCATTTCTGTGTCTTGGACAAAGTTTATCTTTTTTCTGTTTTGAAATACAGACTGGTTTTGTTGTTGTTTTGACCCTTCTTGGACAAAAATGAGATTATACAATACTAATGTTCTGTAAAGTTCCTTATGATTAGCAAAGAATACCAGAACCAGCTTCTAAATATCAGGGGAAGCTTTGGTCTTTCTCACTTTCAAGTTGTGATTCTAACAGCAGGTACTAAATTGGAGAGGTTAGATAATTATTACGTAAATATTTCTAATCTCTACATGGAAAAATATATAGACAAAGTTAAAGGTTAAAGTAAGAAAATTTTTGTAATATATAAGACAGGCAGAAAGTTAATGTCCACAGTAAATAAAGTACTTTTACAAATCAAAACACTAGATGAATTTTTCAAGAATAAAAAATGGATTTAACAGGCAATGGATTTAGAAATTAATGACACTAAAAAATTCAATAAGTATATATTTTTGAAAAATCAATCTTAATGTCAAGTGGTATACAGTATTTTTCTATAAGTCTGGTAAAATTGATACTATAACCTTTGTTGGCAAAAATATAGGCATTTCCACATGTAAGTGATTAACAGCAATATGAAATGTAAAAATTTGAAGACATCCTTTCCTTTTGACCTAGCAGTTTAATTTATAGGAACTTATCCAGAATAAATAACTCACAGATACTTAAAACCATGAGAAAAAAAATGCTTGTCATGATATTTTTAACCTTTGATGTGAAAATTTTCAAACATGTGAAATTAGAAAAAATAGTAGGATGAACCCTCATATACTCATCACACAGCTGCATCAAATATCATTATTTTGCTTAGTTTTATCTATGCATTTCCATCTTTGTTATTCTGTTGCATTTCAAAACAGATCCCATACAACACATCATTGAACCAGAAGGCATTTCAGTGTACATCTCTAATCGGCAAGATCTCTGAAAAATAAAACAAATGCCATCATCACACCTAACAAAAATCTAAAATTACTCATAATAGCATTACACACTTAGTAACTAGTTAATATCCAAATTTCCCCAATTTTTAGTGCCCTTCTCTTGATCAGAATCCAAAGTCCCTATGCCACTTTTGTTATATCTTTTTATAATTTATTATTTTTTTATTATACTTTAAGTTCTGGGGTACATGTGTAGAACATGCAGGTCTGTTACATAGGTATACACATGCCATGGTGGTTAGCTGCATCCATCCCCCCATCATCTACATTAGGTATTTTTCCTAATGTTTTCCCTCCCCAATCCCCCCGCCCCCTTCTGTCTCTCCCCGAGCTCCCACACCCCGCAACAGGCCCCGGTGTGTGATGTACCCATCCCTATGTCCATGTGTTCTCATTGTTCGACACCCACCTATGAGTGAGAACATGCAGTGTTTGGTTTTCTGTTCTTGCATCAGTTTGCTGAAAATGATGGTTTCCAGATTCTTCCATGCCCCTGCAAAGGACATGAACTCATCCTTTTTTTATGGTTGCATAGTATTCCATGGTGAATATGTGTCACATTTTCCTTATTCACTCTATGTTTGATGGGCATTTGGGTTGGTTCCAAGTCTTTGCTATTGTGAATAGTGCTGCAATAAACATACATGTGCATGTGTCGTTATAACAGAATGACTTATAATCCTTTGGCTATATACCCAATAATGGGATTGCTGGATCAAATGGTATTTCTATTTCCAGATCCTTGATGAATCACCACACTGTCTTCCACAATGGTTGAACTAATTTACACTCCCACCAACAGTGTAAAATCATTCCTGTTTCTCCACATCCTCTCCAGCATCTGTTGTCTCCTATTTGTTTTATTTTTTAAGTCTCTTGCTTACTACAACAACATTCTTTCCGGGTTTTTACTTTTATGTGTGCCTGTTTTTAATGCCAATTATGGTTTTAAAAACCTGGTTATTTATCCTTTAGTATGCCTGTTGTTCTAGATTCGATTCATTTTCTGTGATTTCACTTAATTTGTTCTTTTGTCTCTTGAATTTCATGTGAATTCAGAATAAACAGTCTAAAGATATGTTTAGATCAGTGGTTAAATGTTTAGAATACTTCATAAACGGTACTGTGAAATTTCTATTGCTTTTTTACTCATGAAACAAAAATATCTGGTTGTATCACTTTTAATGATGCTAACATTGATTAGTGTTTGAGGATAATCTTGGCTGTCAGTTCCTCAGCGGTATGTCCATAATCATTTGACACATTTTAATGATTATTTTCTAGATCCATATTTCATTCAGTTGTAGTATTTACTTAATAGTTTAAATGGAAAAAAACTTTACATTTAACAAAATAATGTTGATTCTATTGATGAAATAAATTAATTGGCATCTCACAATGAAATACTATAAAATTGTTAAAAATATAGAAATATGTATGGAAAGATTCAACATTTGTTGACAAATTTTATAAAAAGTCATAAAACTTTTAGTATAATTTCAGTTTTGGAAAATGTGGCTTTATATAAGCATATTTAAGTCTCTAATATAATTTTTAATATTTTTAAGTGACAACAATTATACATATATATGCATTTTAAGTGATAACAATTATACATATTTATGTGGGACTATGATGTTTTGTCACATGCACACATTGTGGAATGATAAAATCAGGCTAATTAACATATCCTTTACCTCAAGTAGTTATAATTTACTGGGGTAAGAATATTTAAAATTCAATATTGTAGCTATTTTGAGATGTACAATACGTTAACTATGGTGACCATGCTCTTCAGTAGATCACCAAAATCTATTCTTCCTATATAACTGAAAGTTTGTATCTTTTGGCCAACATCTCCCATTCCCTGCCCCCCATAACTGTCACTCCACTGTCTATTTGTATGAGTTTGACTATTTTAGTTTCTATATAGGAGATCACACGGTATTTGTCTCTCTGTGCCTACCTTATTTCACTTAGCATAATGTCCTCTGGATCACCCATGTTATTGCAAATAACAGAATTTTTTGATTTTTTAAGGCTCCGTAGTATCCCATTTGTATCTATACAACATTTTAAAAATCCATTCATCTGTTGATGCCACTTGCCACAATATCTTGGCTATTGCAAATGATACTGCAATGAAAAAGGAAAGAAGATATTTTGGTGACAGACTGATTTCAGTTCCTTTGGATACATACCCAGAAGTAAAATTGCTGGATCATATAGTAATTCTATTTTTTTTTTTTTTTTTTTAGGATTCTACATATTATTTTCCAAAATGGTATACTGGTTTACCTTAATGCAAACAGCGTTTTTATTTTGGAGTTTATTCTGCAAAATAATAACAGTTGCTATTAAAGCAAGGATATATTTCTTTTCTTTTCTTTTCTTTTTTTTTTTTGAGACGTAGTTTCACTCTTGTTACCCAGGCTGGAGTGCAATGGCGCGATCTTGGTTCACCGCAACCTCTGCCTCCTGGGTTCAGGCAATTCTCCTGCCTCAACCTCGTGAGTAGCTAGGATTACAGGCACGCGCCACCATGCCCAGCTAATGTTTTGTATTTTTAGTAGAGACAGGGTTTCACCATGTTGACCAGGATGGTCTTGATCTCTCGACCTTGTGATCCACCTGCCTTGGCTTCCCAAAGTGCTAGATTACAGGATTGAGCCACTGCACCTGGCCTATTTCTTATTTATTCTACGATCAAATATTACCAACAGTGAAGGGCAAATAAAAGCAAAATACTATTTTATTTGAACCATTACAGTCTAGTAAGTTTTTTGTAATATGTCAAATTTTATACCATCATAAGAGTATAGTATATCGCCTTTTATTCCAGTGCTTTCTAAAATGAGGATAAATTACCTGAAATTATTATATAAATTAAATAACACACTGATAAAGTGAACCTATATAGAATTATATTTTACAAGTACCTATCCATTAAAAACTGTTAAGAATTTCTCAGATGTTAAATTTCCTTCTCCACAATCAGACTTCTACTGTGATTATGCACCACATTCTTTTATATGAAGCATGTACCAAAGGCACCTTTCTTAATTCAGACTATGATATCTTCCCTAAATATTCATCTAATCTTTGAGTTTGACTTTGTAATTTAGAAAATCTAAGATTTCAGTGTTACGCCTACTCCATTCTCTCTAGTTTTTAAAATTTGTATACATTTACAGATGTGTACAAATGCAGGTCTGTTACATGAATATATTACGTAGCAGTGAAGTCTGGGTTTTCAGTGTAATCACCCAAGTGGTGTACATTATCCCATTAAGGAACTTCTCATCCCTCTCCCAACTCCCACCCTGAGACTCTTCCAAGTCTCCAGTGATATTATTCCATACTTTATGTCCATTACTACAGTCCCCTTTGACTTTAAGGGAAATGTCAGGCCCGACCCTTAGTTTCCAGAGCAAAAGCCTCAAGGCACACCTAGCTATGTATATATTGATTGTCACAGTTGTACTTGTTACATATAGGTTGTTTTTCTTAATACTTCATCCCGGTTTTGATGGAAAAACTCAAGAATAAAGACAGGTGAAAGTTTAAGATGATCTGGGAGCATAAGGCGAAACTTGACCCTACCACAATGCTTTATGAAGAGCTACTCTCTTATTTTTTTTCTTTTGAGACAGAGTCTCACTCTGTCACCCAGGCTGGAGTGCAGTGTATTGATCTGGCTCACTGCAACTTACACCTCCAGGTTTCAAGCTGTTCTCCTGCCTCAGCCTCCTGAGTAGCTGTGATCATCCCGCCACCACACCTAGTGAATTTTTGTATTTTTAGTAGAGATGATATTTCACCATGTTGACCAGGCTGCTCTGGAACTCCTGATCTCAGGTGATCTGCCTGCTTCGGCCTCCCAAAGTGCTGGACATACAGGCATGAGCCACAGTGCCTGGCCTTATGAGAAGTTACTCTTTAAAAATCAATGCCATTACTAATGTCTGATGTCCCCACTTTGACTTCTGCACTGTTCCTGGTCCTTTAGATAATTTATTTATATTTAATTACTTGCACTTGGAGGAAAAGCTCTTAATTCAATGCTGGTCAAATGTCAAGTGCCAGGGTAGCTAGATACCTATTCACTAAATGATGTTGAAAGGAAATGTCATTTCCAGAGTGAAATAAAATGAGTGCCAAATTAATAGTGTGACATATTGTTATGATACCCGAGTCAAGCAAAGTATTTATTTTGCATTTAACTATTACCTACAAATGTTATTTTAACTTAGGGTTTACAGAATGCAAAATAATATTACGTGAATTCCCCTAGTCATTGGTAGAAATAGCAAGCATCTCAATAATATCATAACTGCACTTTACAAGAAACTGTGGACTATTGCATGAGACTTAGCTGTGGATGTGTAAGTATAATGCATTTTGATGAGGGTATATGTCTTATTTAGATTTGTTAATGATTTAGAAAATTAAAATTGGATATGATTCTGAGAAATGGATCTTTAAAATAGAATTGTGTGACAAACAATTTAATCATAAAATTAGGTATAAAAGTCATATCTAGAAATATTGAATGAAGAAAAAATTTCTGTGTTTAGTGTGAAAACCCTCAATTGTTACAATAGAATAAGGAAAGCTCAAATCATTGCGATCTGCTTACTTTATATCTTAACTCAGTTTATACTATAGCTGCTGTTTTTAAGAGCACAGAACAGAGCAACTGATACCATGAAATGAGCAACAGATGGATTGCATTTTTTAGATCAAAAATGAAGCAAATGTTATTACTTTTTGTGGGAGAAAATGGCAATTTGAGGGCTACTGAAGTTTCTTCCTCATTTAAAAGTATGATAATGCACCCCAGGAACTTGGAAAGAAAGGAAGAGTCAAACTACGGGTTCTCACTTTTGAATTGGTTAATTCTATCTGAAGAGAAGTTTCTCAGGACTGAAAGCAAATAAAACTATTTTTTTAAAAAAAATAGAGACAAATTTAAAAAGTTAGTATCCTGACTGAGACTGTAAGGCTATCAAAGGAAGTGTTTTTAACCAATGAGTTTTCAAATGATTCAGTATGCCCTGATTTTATGCTACAAAAATTATTATAATTTTGGTACTTATAATTTTGTTACTTTGGCACTTTTTCACAAGCATAGAATACACTGGTTAGAGGTATGCTTATATAATCCATTTAATAGTTCTCTATCTGTAAAGTAATAAACTGGTGTGTGGAATTTTTCATTATTGTCTTGATGAGTTTAGTCACTGCATCTGTGTAAGGTCACTTTTACCCTGGATGGATTGACCATCGACTATGTGAGTCTGCAAAGCAAACATCTAGTCTCTGGAGGTGGTTATCTGGCCCTGTTGATAATCTGGCCCTCCACTGAGCTGTTACCACTTAAGCTGTCTGTGGGCAGCAAAGCTAAAAGGGCGCTGTAACACTTCTGGGCCTTCACAGGTCATGGGCACCTTGCCCTCGATGTTGCCATAGGCCTGGTATAGAATTTGCTCTTGCTGGTGCCCAAAAGTGCCTGCCCCAGCTCCTGTACCTGCTCACCTGCGCTCCTCCTGGGAGGGGTGAAGCAGCGAGTGAGTGGAGTTCACCCCTGCTAGTGCCTGTGCATTCTAATTCCTATCCATAGAGAGGTCAAGGAAGTATCCCCCTAATATTTATGCTGATTTCCAGGTTTTGATAATTAGAATATGGTTATATAAAAATTCTTTAAACAATTTTTATAACTTTTCTGTAAGCCAAGAAATCGTTCAAAGCCTAAAAATTAAAGAATATAAGAAATCCATCCAAATGCAGATGTCCCAGAGAAAGGTAAGGGTGCCCAGTACTTTATGTACTTTGTTATTCCTACTTTACAAAGAAGATTTAAAGCTAAGACTACTCCTGAATTTCTAATTTCTCGAGTTTTTTTATTTTTATTTTTATTTTTTTTAGTATTGAAATTTGTCGAGGATTTTCTCAGGAATATGAAAATAATTAATATCATATATTTACTTAGGCTTATTAACATGGTATGATTTCTGAACAGTGAACCAACCTCCAATTCCTAGAATGAATTTCAGTTCATCATGGCATATTACTTTCCTAATGGAAATCATTTTCCTAGTAGATTCTGCTTGCTAGTATTTTTTCATTTTTGAAATTTTGCATCAATATTCATCAGTACACTGGTCTATAATTTCCTTTTATACACTTGTTATTTGCTTGTATTGTCTTTGTTTGTGTCAGTCTTATACCATGGAAGAAATTAGAAAGTTTCTCCTCCTTTTCAATATAGAGAAATAATTTAGATTATTGGAAATATGTGTTCTTTCAAAGTTTAATAGAATTCTTTTGTAAAGTCAACTGGGTTTGGTGACTTTTGTGGGAGTAGCTCCTTGATAAATTTTTCTGTTTCTTCTGTGAAATTGGATTGATTTATGTTTCAAACTTCGTTGATTTTTTTTCCCCAACATGTTCCTTTAACCTCTTGTGTTTATGCTGATTTTAATCTTTACGTTATCTGAGAGAATTCTTTGACAGCTAAATTGTGGCTGTATCCCAAATGTAGTATTGCTTCTTTTGAGTCTGCCATGAACTAGAGGGTTATTGCCTAGGTTATCACTTTTATATAATTTTTGGTTGATTTTATATTAATTTTAATGTATTTTATTATAAATGTAAAGACTAGTTTTAAAAGTTATGCTTCATTAAGTTCCAATAACTTGTCCGATGATAACACAAGGTCCCATCTCCCGTTCTTGTGGCCATTAAAACCCAAGATGTGTGATAACTGAGTCTAGCTGGCACCCACCACCACCTGATACTCACCCATGTGGGGAGCAGCAGCATCAGACTTATTCCCATTACTTCCATTTTTTGTTCTTATTCTTTTGTATTTCTGTGATTTTCATATGAGTTCCTTATTACACTTGATTGATCTATTTTAGTGTAGGAGGATGTCTGCCATATTACTAGAAAGTCTTATTGTTTATTCTTCAAAGGAAAAGCACATCAAATATCACCTTGCAATAAAAAGGTTCATAAGCTGTATCTGACTGCGACTATGGAAATAACAAAAATTTGCTTTTTTTATGTTATTCTAAACCAGAATCAGTATGCACTTGTTTTATAAAATATGTTTTATGGAGCACATTTATTTGAAAAGTGAGTGAATATATCCCATTTAGAAACATTTTTAACATATAATGAACTTAAGTGCATATATTCAAATTTTTATCATTCTTAAATAGAATATAATGTTGAAACAGATTTTTATGTTTTTTAAAAAATTGTAACATGTAGCTAATTTTATGTAATTTAAAAAAATTCTAGATGTATTTTGGTTCACTGATTATTTTATATGGATGAAGGGACTTGAAAGAGAATTATATAACTAGAAAGATAATTATTATATAATATGACAATTATTAATTTAGGGGAGTTGGCAAATATTGATCTAACAAAATATTTTACAATCGAAGTGCAAAACGTTTTTAGAGTATAGAGCTTTTCCTAAGGAATCCAGTATTCATGGGGGTGTTAAAACCGTATCAAAGTCACAAGTTTATTGAGTATTCATAATTTTTTACAAATATTTTTATAGACTTCTTGGGGTGAGTGGGTTGTTATGTAGCAAAAACTTTTATTGAGAAAATTTTTATATATCTTTTTCTAAGACAATTACATATTTTACATTAACTAACTCTCCCATCTGTCCATTTTTAGCTAATTATATTGGTGATTCCTTCAAAAACGGGAAGTACCATTCATATGACTCTCAATAGAAAATAATTAGAAATTAAATGCATCATGCTAAACATATATTTTCTTACTGATGCTATAGTCAGTTGGTCATTATCCCATTAACTTTTTTTCTTTTTATAGACAAATTATATATTTGTCACAGATGTTTCAGATTTTTCCCCAAATTGTAGGTGGTATGTGGATATATATCAGTCTTTTTACCTATAAATTATGTATGGATGGATATAGTGTACATAGATGTATTGGCTGACTGGTAGATATTTCAGATAAAGCCACATACGCTTCTTGACTTTAAGCTAAGTAACATATTACTTGGAAGATGTCTGGAAGAATTGAGCAAATAGCAAAAATTAATCTGTTTAGCCTTAAATAATAGCTGGAATGCTCATTTTTAGTTTATTGAAGTATTCATTTTAGTTGATAAGCCGATTTAAATTCACTTGGTTAGCTGTAACAGAAAGGCAATCTTCAAATACATCAAGCATGGTCTTTAAATAACGTAAGATACAAAGAACTATAAATAGATCGGAAAGTAATATTAATGCTGAGTATAGCACTATGGGTAAAAAATGTTAAGTGTCAGTTCAACCTTTACAAATGCTTTGCTACAGTGCCTCTGATATATACCTATAATAATGATCATACAGCAGAGTTTCCAATTTAATTATGTTGGTTTTATTAGGAAGTGAATTGATTCTGAATTCATTAATTTATAAACATTGAAATATAATAAGAATGAGGTATCCACTTAATTGCACAGCCAATAATAATAACTGATAGACACTTTGCATTTAAACAATCTAAATGATGCTTTTTAAATAGGGAGAGAAGTGGACTCAGTGGAGCAATTCTTTAGATACTAACCTTTTTTATAGCAAAGTGGTATGAGAAAATAGGCAGTAATTCAGTGTTCATATACATTTTAAAAGTTTTTTAACTGCCGTCACTTTTAAAATTGCAGCTATCTTGCAGCATAATATCAAGTTTTATACAGTTGCTAAAGATAAATGATTTTTCCTGATCAAATTATATGAGGATGAATAATTTTATACTACGTAATTGGTGAGCTGGATAATTCAATAAGTCCATTTGCCATGGTTGACTTCCTTTCACAAGTAGAATTTCTACAATGACGAAGACAGTTTTGTCAAAACAGCTGTCAAATAGCAACAGTATTAAAAAAATTAATCAGTGAATTAATTAAACATTTTCTGAATGTAAAACATGCTATACAGGAAAATGTTAGCAGTTTGAAAACATTTGTAATAGTTCATCAAAGAATCATAGGAAACAATATCAATATGGTCACTTCATGCAAATAGAAGCTACCTTGCCGTGAAAGCATCTTATTAGCAGTTCTCTTCGTATTTTCAGCAAATGAAAGTTTTTCATTCATTCTTACCAAAAGTATCCAAATGCTAAGTCATATTGTCACAGTTACAGGCAAATTAAGCTATTAAGAATGTTTGATCCAAGCTACCTATTCTCCATTTCCTATTTTACTAATTGCATTTTTACAAACATACAAAAATAAGTTTTCCCAAAAGTATACCCAAGAAATGCATTGACTATTTTTTCTTTATTTACAAAAATAATCATATAAGTACATATGCATATAGAATATTTATGCCTATTAGATATTGGCAAGTGTAAATCGACCTATAGATACATATATTGATAGGTCGATTTATACTTGCCAATCATCCACACTTACTTTGTGGATGATTGCATATTTGTCCTCTTTCTTAAGTAAAATCAAGCTGTAATGGGCACCCTACATTTCATTGTCTTAATTTTTAATGGATACTCCTGAGGGCTATGCCTCAGCTCCTTAATCTGCATGTTTTGTGAATATCTAAGTTTGGAGATAGAGAGGCGATGACTCTCTCTCACTTTTGGCCAAATATATGTTATTCATAGAAGTTTTTGTTGTTGTTGTTGAGAGTCATGGTGGGGCGGTCACTCCTTGCCAGGTATGTGTGTAAAAATTCTAACCTGTGGAGATAACTGAAAATATTCCAATTCAAATTTCTCCATTTGGTAGACTAAACTATCATTCTGCAAATTTTCTGCCCCCAATACTACCCAGATACAGTAATAAGATTGGCATAATCTAGGTCATGGTTATGAAGATCTGCGTGAGGAAGAATGGAAGGTAAAGGGTCACTGGTCTACAATAATTTATAAATCCAACAGGACAAATGATGGGTTTTTCTTGAATAGGTTTCAATGCCTGGAAATAATCTTCCAAGATTTTGGCTCTACCCTCTGGTTTCTTGGCTTCACCCTCTGAGTCATCCTTCTCTTTTTGAGAGGCAGCGCATGTCTGCACGCAGGTGAGCAGTTTGTCAGCCTGCTTAGATCCTCAGAGTTCCAGCACCTCCTTTACTTTGTACTGTCTCTGTCCCTTCCAGTTCATGGTGGCCAAGCCTTTGCCACAACTCTTTTCTCAGTAACTCTGTGGATTTCTCTCCATTATACATAAGCTACCCTTAGAAATCTCTTTGAGGTGATCTCTATTTCTGGCTCCCACTAAGATTGCTGAGGAACAATGTCCTTAAGCCTCGTAGAGGATCTCTGGTTTGGTTGAAAAGGTCTCAATGACCTTTGAACGTCACCTGAGGGTCTAGTATTAACAGTTTTTTTGCACATGATTTCTTCTAGGTATATTTTGGAAAGCAAATTAAGATGTATAGCATTGTAAAGTGTGTATAGTTATTTGCTTTTAATGTTCTTAAAATTTTAGATAATAGTTTTTAATTTATAACAATTTTATAACTAATAGAAACACTATTTTTATTAAAATGGATAGTGAAAATTACATATGAATTGTTGCTTATTTCAGGTAAGTGGACATGGAAATTTTTGAATTCTTAGAACTCAGCACCATACGTAATATATGGCAGAAACTCGGAAGGCGTTAACATCTTCAAGGTATAGTGGAACAAGCCAGATGGAAAAATAGGCCAGCCTACTGTCAGATCAGGAATGAGATATAGCATCTTCTGGAAAGCCTTACTTTGTGCTAGATGCTGAAGTTCAAAGACAGCTCCACAACTTGCTAGCTATATGCCCATTAACTATGATATGCCTCTATTTTTTGTTTTTTTACTTTTAAAACTGAGGATTTGTAGTTTATATCTCATTTCTGAGGAAGATCAAATGAATTAGTATATGAAAACTGTTTATAGTAATTCCCAATACAGAACAAGCACTATGCAAATGTGAACAATTACTGTGGGCACGGCCAATTCCCAGTAAAGAGGGAACACTACCCATCTGACATTAGGTTGCTACAAACAAAACAAAAAGATTTTTTCATGGCAGTAAATTCCTTTTTGCTGACATTGTTGTTCTCTCAAACTCTATTCTGCTAATTAGAGGCAAGAAAAGCTCCAATTCATTTTTTAAAATTACAGTCAATCTAATTTGTTTTTCTTTTTAATTCTAATCTTAGACTGAAGTATTTGTAGGAACCACGCAATCTCCTAGAGCAACTTTAAACTGGAAACACAAGAAGTCTTTAAGGAAATTAATTTCCATATCCTTGACTTCCATATGTTCTGTTCCCTAAAGGCTATCATTCAAGAATCTGCCTAAGGTCCTCCAAGTCTTCCTTTTGCCCCGTTATCTTAATTTACTGGATTTATCCCACTTTATAAAAGTACAGCTCTTTCCTCTTCTGAATTCTACATTATCATGGGAGATAGAAATCCTGCAGGCACCAACAAAAGATAATATGAGAAAACTTTCCTCTGGAGTTCAGGTCATGAAAACAAAGCAAGTCTTGAGGGCATTTTTTGGCAGCAAGACGAGAAACTTTATAGAAGGTTGCACACGTTTTTGAGAAAGTCAAATCTCCCTATTTCTACATATATGTGTATGTGTCTACTTTCTCTCTCTGTCTCTCTCTGTCTCTGTCTCTCTCTCTCTCTCTCTCTCTCTGTCTCTGTCTATCTGTCTCTCTCTCTCTCTCTCTCTCTCTCTCTCACACACACACACACACACACACACACACATACATATTTCTTCTCTCTTCTGTATAAATAGCTAAGAGGTAAATAATAATAAAGTGGGTGGTAGGCTGAATAATGGCTCCCAAAGATGTTCAGGTTTTAATCCTGGAACTTGTGAATATGCTAAGTTACATGACAAGGGAGAATTAAGGTTGTAGATAGAGGCATGATTGCTAATCAGCTGACCTTAAAATAAAGATACTATTCTGGCTTTTCTTTGCCCAATCTAATCACAAGGATTCCTTAAAGGAGGAGGCAAAGGAGGTTTGAGTTAGAGCAAAATTTGAAGTGCTTATGCTGATGGCTTTGAAGACAGAGGAAGGGGCTGCCAGCAGGAGAATGTGGAAGCCTTGAGAAACTGGAAATTAGAAGGAAATGGATGTTTCCCTATAGTTACCAGCAGGAATGCAGCCCTTGCTGACATTTTGATTTTAGCCCAGTGAGGTTTATTTTGGACTTCTGATTTCCAGGACTGTAAAATAATAAGGTTGTGCTATTTAAGCCATTACATCTGTAGCAATTTGTTGTAGCAACAATAAGAAACTAATACAATATGCTTTTTGGGAATGAAAAAGCTAGAGATGCCTTTTAAATTATTTTTGCCATAATTACCAATCAAACAAATAAAATATTTGGTGATAAGAAAATATTTTTTTCATGTATTTATAAAAGCCAAACCAAATAAAAAGCATAAAGCTCCATTTTTGTGTACAAAAGATATCCACTGCTGTCTCCTATCAGGTAAATGGGCAGCAGAGCACTTTTATGCATCTATTCTGGGCAAGTAAATTGTTGCTTTTCAAGAGAGCCATTTGTTAATGTTCATCCTCTTCAATTTAGTAATTTTACTTTTCTGGATTTACCTTTCCACAGCAAAGAACATTTATCTAACATAATTTAAGCTAAAAATAAAAATATCCAAGAGTAGAATACATATGTTTTTTTTTTAATCTCCAGAAGCATGGAGCACCAACCATATCCATATACAAATCCTGTTTATGTGTAAAGTGAAAACAGGTTTCATAAATTATACATTTTATTTTCCAATTTATAATAAAGGTAACTCAAATAACTGTCTTGTTTTCCATGTGTGTGTGGAGGTAAGAGTGTCTATTGGTTTCCTTTTCTTCTTTGGACTCTGTGCATGTCAAAGTGTGTTTAAGTATAGAAGAAGGGAAGGGAGAGATACTTTTTTAGAATAGAATTATATAATTTTCTATAATGCCTTTTATTGTCTTTGTAGTACAAAAACGTGCATAATGGTGAGTTATCTGTCACCGGAGATTTGGACACCATGTAATTGTCCAGCGAGGGGCTGAAACTGAAGGGAACACAGCGTGGTGTTCTCAGAAGCAGCATATTTCTTTTATTTTCCCTTCCCTTCCTTCCTTCCTTCCTTCCTTCCTTCCTTCCTTCCTTCCTTCCTTCCTTCCTTCCTCCCTCCCTCCCTCCCTCCCTCCCTCCCTCCCTCCTTCCCTCCCTCCCTCCCTTTTTTGAGACATTGTTTTATTCTTATTGCCCAGGCTGGAGTGCAATGGTGCAATCTTCGCTCACTGTAACCTTTGCCTCCCAGGTTCAAGTGATTCTTCTGCCTCAGCCTCCTGAGTAGCTGGGATTACAGGCACACGCCACCATGCCATGCTAATTTCTTATATTTTTAATAGAGACTGGGTTTCACCATGTTGGTCAGGCTGGTCTTGAACTCCTGACCTAACATGAACCACCTGCCTCAGCTTCCCAAAGTTGCTGGGATTACAGCCTGAGCCACCACGACCAGTCAGCAGCATCATCTTTCTAAAGGGTGGCAGAGTAGAGGTGTCTCCAAGGAAACCTACAATAGAAGTATAGGTGTCATAAGAAGGGACCCTGGACACAGGATTGCCTGGAGAACTAGGGAACTAGGACTTTTAGGAAAAACAAATTAAGAAGCAGTGCCAAACTATTTAGAGAATGACAATACAAGAATATCTGAAGTACACTGATGCTTGTTTAATGAGAAAGAGTGGTGGCAAGAATTTTTAAAGCATCCGTACAGTGGACATTTCCATGTGAATATCATCTAGAGAAAGAAACAGTACATGAATAGCATCTTCCAAGCCTTCCCAAACCAATCTTTACCTCTGTCCCTTCCAATACTCCCCCTTCAGTAAAAGTAACCACTCCTTGGCAGGGCACAGTGGCTCACACCTGTAATCTCAGCACTTTGGGAGGCTGAGGCGGGCAAATCAAGAGGTCAGGAGTTCGAGACCAGCCTGGCCAACATGGTGAATCCCATCTCTACTAAAGATACAAAAAATTAGCTGGGCTTTGTGCTTGGCACCTGAAATCCCAGCTACTATGGACGGTGAGGCAGGAGAATTGCTTGAATTCGGGAGGCGGAGGTTGTAGTGAGCCGAGATTGCGCCACTGTACTCCAGCCTGGCGACAGAGCGAAACTCTATCTCAAAAAACAAACAAACAAACAAAAAACCACTCCTCAACTTCTAACCTCATCCAGTATTTTGCCTGATTTTGAATTTTACATAAATGCAATAATACATTGAATTTTCTTGCTGTTTTTCTTTTGCTCAATATTAAGTTTATGAATTTTATCCATGGATTTTACATAAATCTCTTTATAAGTATAAAGCCATAATTGTGACATGTGTAGAAAAGATTAATATTTTTATATTATATGAGTATATTAATACTAATATCTTTGTAGCAGAATTAATTGCAAATATCAAGGAGGCAGAGGGAAGTGCAAAGAATACTGAAATCTAAACAAGATACTTGGGTTACTTTTAGACTCTGTACCTTCATAGGTACATAATTATGGATTGTTGTATTATTGAGTACCATTTATCATTATTTTCAGTTTGCTCTTTTTGTATTCTAATTCAGTTAGCAAGGTTAGATTAACTGCAAAAGCTCATTGACCTATAAATATTCCATGATTCTTTTTTCTGTGGTTCTAGGGACTTCAAATCTCAATCTTCCTCAGTTTGTATTTTCATCATTTACCCTGTATGACTAATGATTTAGCAAGCAAAAGCAGATTTGGAGGTTTACCTTATGGTAAATTATAACAAACAGCTAAGCAAAATGTTTTTGACTATCATTTCAGAGGAAAGAACAAATATTCTATTAAATGCAGAAGTCCAGTGATGAACTCCACAGGGGAAGAGTTCCTATTGGCACATATGCAACTTTCTTTGTTGTCTTAGCTTTGCTTTGACTTATTTTGGTCTTCTTTTTCTTTCTAACTGATATTCTTTTATTTTTTATTCAAGGAGCCTTTAGTGCTCACTTTCCAGATGTCAAGACAACTATCCATGGGTGAGGTTACTAATGAGATGAGACATCATGGAGATCATGGTGGAGCCAAGGAGAAGGATAAACAAGCAAAGAATTTGTAGGAAATATGATTAGACTCTAAATTAGTGACTGAGCTATATTTGACCCTGGTTTTAGGCTTCTTACTTTTCAAACTTTAAGGAATTGTAAAATATTTAAGTCTTTTGTTAAGAGAAGTGCAGCCTACTAAAACAGATTAAACAACTACTATGTGCCAGAGACTCCGTCCCAGACATTGGTGATATTTAGATCATGATAAATGATTAGTCATCAGCAAATATTCATTCATATTACCACATCTCCACTTCCATGGGAGGGACATGTTTATCTCTCCATGGATATGTTTGGCTTGGCCATGTGACTTTATTTGTTCAATAAAATGTAGGCAACGATGACATTGTGTCACTTCCAAGATTCAGCAGCATGTGTCATATATATGTGTTTCTACTTATGCCTTAGGAAACTTCTAACCTTTGCCATGAGGAGCTTGTCCTCATGGCAGCCATTGTCTTTCTAGGTCATAGGATGGGATGAATGGGGCAGAGCTGCTCAGCCTGCGGCAGATGAGCCTGAGAACAAATGCCAGAGAGAGTTTGCATTTGGTTATTCCTAGTGAAAGCTAACACAGAGATGGGCATTACCCCTATCCTCAGGAAGCTCACATTCTGATGAGTAATTTGCATACAAAGTGGTGAGTCTTGTGGGAGCGCTTTGCCATGGAGATAGAAGCTGGTGACCAAGCTGAGTCTAAAAGTTTAAAAGTAGCTAACCAGAGAAGAGGTCAGAGTGAACAGAATACAGTATGCAAAGGAGCATAAAAGTTACTTATTTTTAGGACATCTGTGATAGTTACTTTTATATATTAACTTGGCTGGGTTAAGGGATGTCCACATAGCTGGTAAAGCATTATTTCTAGGTAAGCCTGAGAGTGTTTTTGAAAGAGATTGGCATTGACCAAAAAGACTACCCTCACCAATGTAGGTGGGTGTCACCCCATCTGCTGGGGGCCTGGATAGAATGAAAGTGCATAGCAAGGGTTGATTCACTGTCTCTTGAGCTGGAACATCCATCTTCCTCTGCCCATAGCTGGGCATGGTGGCGCATGCCTGTAATCCCAGCTACTCAGCAGGCTGAGGCAGGAGAATTGCCTGAATCCAGGAGGCAGAGGTTGCGGTGAGCTGAGATCATGCCATTTGCACTCCAGCCTGGGTAACGAGCGAAACTCCATCCCCCCCAAAAAAAAAGAAAGAAAGAAAGAAATTAGAATCAGAGCTCCAGGTTCTTGGGTGTTTGGATGCTAGGAATTTTGACAGCAGCTCCCCGATTTCTCTGACCTTCAGGTTCAGACTGTATGACACCATCAGCTTTCATAGATTTTCATCTTGTAGACATCAGAGTGTGGAATTTATCTGCATGACAGGATGCAGCACCCAAACCAGATGATTTGTCTGTCCCTCATGTAACAAGGTTGGTGGTTAGGGGATATCACTACCCCTTCTCAGAGCTCACGTTTGTGTGCCAGGCACTGTGCTAGGTGTATAACAGCTCATTTAAACCTCATAGCAACCCTACAAAACAGGTACTATTATTATCCTCACTTCACAAATAAGGGAACTAAAGCAGAGGCCCTGCCCCTGGTGTCTATGGCTGATTCTTGGGGTGGGGGAAAGGATGTAAGATGGAGGGTCAGGGGGTGGACATCTGGTCCTGGTGTCAACTGCAAAGTCCAGGAGACCTTCAGTCTCTCAGATGATCTTTGTAAAACAGAAATAACATCTGCCTACCCACATGCAAGGCATAAGAGTACTTGCAAAACTCATAAAAGTGCAAATTAGTGGCACATACCCTGACTCTTGATCTTAGAGTCTATCTACCACCCCCACAATCAGCCATAGAAACTAGAAGCAATCTATCAATCTAATCTATCCTAATCTATCTATCTATCTCTATGTATGTATCTGTCTGTCTGTCTATCTATCTATCTATCTATCTATCTATCTATCTATCTATCTGTCTAATCTGTTATTTATCATCCATCTATCATCTATCTCTATATCTATCTAATCTATTTATCTATCATCCATCTGTCTATATCTATGTATCTATGTATGTATCTATGTATCTATCACATCTCCTATCATCTATCATCTCTCCTGTCATTTATGTATCATCTATCTATCTATCCTGTCATTTATCTATCTGTCCTATCATTTATCTGTCTAATCTATTCATCATCAACCTATCTGCTATCTATCTGTCTATCTGCTATCTATCTAATCTATCTGATATATGAAATATTGTGTCATTTCACTCTTAATGCTTGGTTCACCCCAATGCTAGGTTCACCCTAATGCTAGGTTACCGCTTGAATCATTGAAATCATGAAGATGCCCAGTAACATTGATAGAAATGGAAATTTCAAAGCTATGAATGCAACTGTGGCAAGATTTACTTACACTTGAAAAATATTAAAATATGTTTTATAAAAAGTGCATTGTTACATAATTCATTTGACTTGAACAGCTTTTAATACGGTCAAATGAACTGTTAGTTTAATTAAATATAGGATTTGACTCCTGATTCCATTTATCTTGATTGATTTATAGATTAATAAAAATGGTCACATAAAATGCTCCTATAAGCCTAATTTCAATCATAAAATTTCGTATTATCCCACTGTCCGCTGCATAGGAATGCTGCTATTTTAAACACTAAAATTATATCACTTACTCTAAAAGTAATCACTTCAACTCCCCCAGATTCTATGTTTATGTGTGTGGGGGCAGTTTTCTGAAAAGCAATGTCCAAAGCTTTCAACAAATAAACCAAAAAAAGGCATCTCTTTCCCAACTCTTACTTTTGTTGCTATGTAGTCTCTTAACCTGCACCTATTCATGTAGGCTGGTGTGGATATATTTTGAGTCACAAAATACAACAGGAGCTAATTTTAAAACACCATTTGTAGCCAATATGTGCCCTTCCTGTTAAGCTATTCTGGATATAAACTCCACACATTTAGATAATTTAAATTATTTTAGAAATGTGGCAATGGCAATGACTAAAATATGCATATGAGAAGGTTTCCTTTAGCATGACTTTATTACTTACTCTGGTTATGAGTAAAATGGAAAAGCTATTTCACTATTTATGACTGTGAGATCTTTGCCCCACTGTAATAGGTGATATATAATTTTAATTATTAGACTGCTGAAATGATTCTGCAATTTTTTTTATTAAGCATAATATGAGGTTATTAGGGGTAGTAGTTCCAATTCAGCAAATAGAGGCCCAAAGGTCTTTTTTCCTGTAGGAACTTTTAAACCAGGTCTAGAGGCATTAGGACCATAAAAGACAAATGTTTTACCTATACACACACACGTGTGTGTGTACACATACAGTTTTTTTAAAAGTTTTACTTTGACATAATTTTAAACTTACAGAAACGTTACAAAACCTATGTGGAAAGTTTCCTTACATCTCTAATCTCGTTGCTCCTAATATTACTATTTTACATAGTCATAGTCTAATTAAGAAAAGGGCTTTAACACTGGTACATTTTTATTAACTAAAGTATAGACCTCATCCTAATTTCACCAATACTTTCTACTAATGCTCATTCTATGTCCAAGGATTCTAGTAAAGATATCAAATTGCATAAAATTGTTATTTTTCCCTTATATTTCTCCTGTCTATAACCATTCCACAATTTTTCTTTGTCTTTCATGATACTGAAACTTTTTAAAAAGTATTATTTTATTTTCGTTTAGTCTGTTTTGTGTTATTGTTGCAGAAAACCTCAGTCTGAGTAATTTATAAAGAAAAGAGTTTTATTTAGATCACAATTCCATAGGCTAGGCAGTTCAAGGGCATGGTCCTGGTTTCTGGTGAAGGCTTTCCAACTGCACTATAATGTGGCAAAAGTCAAAGGGGAAGCTGATACGTGCAAAGAGAGAAAACCCGAGGGGAAGGGTGACCAGGCTTTCTAACAATCTACTCTTGTGGGAATGAATCTATTCCTGTGAGAACTAATCCAGTGACCCCAGAGGGAGAACTTACTCACTACTGTGAGAATAGCACCAAGCCATTTATTAGGGATCCACCTCCATGCCCCTAATACCTTCCATTAGGCTGTACCTCCCAACACTACCACATTAGGAATCAAATTTCAACAGGAGTTTTAGTGGAGACAAACTAAAACTGTAGCAATTTTAATTGATAAATAATAATTATATATATTTATGGGGTAAAATGTGATGTTTTGACACATGTATACATTGCATAATGATTAAATCAGGGTAATTAGCATATCCATTTAACCTCTACAATTTATCATTTCTCTGTGGTTAGAATATTCAAAATATTTTCATTTACCTATTTTGAAATATACGTAATTGTCAATTATAGTCACCCTACTTGCAATAGACCACCGGAACTTATTTCTCCTGTTGGCTCAATTGTCCCATAAAATAACTGACAGTTGATGTTTATGGTTTCTTTTGAATAAACATAGAAATTGACCCTCACAATCTTGAAACTCAAGAGAGTTAAATTTGTGTTATCTGAGTTCCTTTCTCAGGAAACTAACTGTTGGGACTCCTGGATAGTATCAAGGGATTAAAACTCACCAAGTCACTAGGCCTGGACAATGGGACATCAGACTCATCACCATCATCATGGCCTAAGTGACCATCTGCTTCCTATTGTCCAATTCCTCTTCCTTATCATCCCTAATTCCTTTCTTTTCATACATAGTTACATTTATTTCCTGCTGTATGAACCCCAGATTTTAATTGTTCAGGGAGACACGTTTGAGAGCGACCTCCCATTCTCCTTGGTTGCAGAACCCAATTAAACACTTCCTGGTAATACTCATTGTCCCAGTGATTGGCTTTCTATATGGTGAACAGCATGACTTAGGCCAAAACTCTGGCATTTTGGTAATGCTCTCTAACTCTTATTTTGTACCCCTTGGCCAATTTATCCCTATTTTCTCTCCTTCTACCTTCCCCAGCCTCTGATAACAACTATTCTACTCTCTACTACTGTAAAATCAACTTTTTCACATTTTTACATTGTCCTTCTATGAAAGGACAAGCAAGGACACTTCAAGACCTTAACAGTCTTGAAGATTAGTCATTTCATAGCCATTCTAAGTTTGGGTTTGCCTGATACCTTCTGGTGATAAGAATAGGTTATGCAGTTTTGACAATACCAAAGAGATTGTGTTGTTTCCTCAGAGTATCATATTAAGAAATCAATGATGTGTATATGTCTTGTTATTGGTGATTTAGCTAAATGTGTGTCTACTAGGTTTCCCTATCATAAAGTTATTATCTGTTCCTTAGTAGTTGTTAAGGATCTTGGGGGAGATACTTTGAGACTATGAAGACCCTGTTTCTCTGTAAGCTTTCACTCACTAATTTTAGTCTCCACCAATGTACCTCATTGTAACATTTATTTCCATGGTGTTTGCCTGATGATTCTTTATATCTTACTTTCTATTAATTGGAATTCTACAGTGACAAAGAGCTGTCTCTTCTCTCTTGTTCATTTACTTATTTATATATTTTTATTCATTTACTCAAAGATGTGTTTCTATTAGTATGAAGTCAGTAATATTTCTCATTTTTGAAGTTAAAATCTAACTTCCTGGATTCAGGCAATTCTCCTGCCTCAGCCTCCTGAGTAGCTGGGATTACAGGCACATGCCACCATGCCCAGCTAATTTTTTTTTGTATTTTTGGTAGAGACGGGGTTTCACCATGTTGACCAGGCTGATCTCGATCTCTTGACCTCGTGATCCACCTGCCTCGGCCTCCCAAAGTGCTGGGATTACAGGCTTGAGCCACCATGCCCGGCCTTTTTTCTTTTTCTTTTCTTTTCTTTCTTGTGTGTGTGTGTGTGTGTGTGTGTGTGTGTGTGTGTGTGTATTTGTGTGTGTTTCTCAAATTTTTCTATCTTAGGCCATTAGGAACTCCTTCAGGTTGATTTCTATGTTCTTTTAACAAGCCTTCACTCCTTTTAAGGTTTTGAGCTTTTTTATTTTCTTGTACCACCATATGATGCTCCAGGATTATCTTGAGTTTTGCCTGCCATGGTCTCGAAATTAAACCCCTCTACAAGAAGCCCTGGTTCTTTTTATTGTGAATAGGGTTTAGAAACCAAGATCTAGGTAGTAGGTATTAGCAGAGTATTACTGCTTCTGGTTCTCTCAGCAGACAGAGCTAGGAAATATATGTATGTTTTATATACATGAACTCACTCATACTTTTGTCTATATGTGTATATCTCTTTGTGTGTCTAGATACACTTAAAAAAAACAAAAGTTTGTACATTTTAAGTAAACGTGTGTCTGTATGTAAATATATATGTTTATTTAACCATCAATTAATACATTTTTCTCATGAATGCAACCTATTTTCATTAAATATTTTCCCGAGTGTGGCATATGATATTATCCTCATTCCTTTCTTCATGTCATGACTCATACCTGAAATAAATTTTCTTTTTCATATCTGCTTACTGAAATTCTGCCTATTCTTCAAGATTCAACTTGAATATTGAAGAATATTTCACTATTTCACTCATGAAAATATGTATTATTTCTCTCTCCTATGAATCCATTGTGTTTTTCTCATACATCTAATGTGGTTTCTTTTAATTACATTTTTTGCGACTTTACATACCATTTCTTTAAAAGATAAACTTGAGTTTTAACTTAATGTATGTTTTGTTATTTGTATATGTTTTGGGGATATTGCAGAGGAAATATTTTATTTTGTTCTGCTCAGTATTTTTTAAAATGTAGACTATCCCCTACCTCTAGTACAAACATACTTCTTGGGGCCTAGCAATCATAATGCCCATCATCCGCTTTTCTCTGCTATCACAAAGCTGTACATGTGATACGGTTTTACTTGAACATAGTAATTTGCTTCTTTTTCTAAGGCATATTTCTCAGAGTCAATCAGAACTCTCCATTGGAACTCATATGAGGACACTGAAAATAAGAATCTAGCTTGATTTTTAGCTGTGGAAATGTCAGGGTAGATGTGGTCATTATACCTTATCCCTCTACCCTACATAGATTTGGAAAGAGCTAAGCTAGGATTTGTAAACTAATTATATTATTTGAGTAATTGCTGGAGAGGCAGGTTTCTCTGGACTTCCCAGATGTGTACGCCTGTAAATTTAAACTTTTTGCTTACATTTATTTGAATTAGATGTCTATTACTTGAAAGACTGATACAGAAGTTGATACCAGGATATAGTATATAGCAAGTAATAAATAAGCAGAAAAATATTGACTTTCCTGAGGTAAAGTAAAGCTACTTTGTTCCCAGCAAGGATGCTGTCAGTCCTTGCTGTGGGCACTAAAGGAGTGAATTAAGCCCTATTTTAGAACTCAGATTATGAGTGGACTGGAGGATAGAGCTTTAGCTCCAGAAGTAGAAAAATAGCAAGGTGTTCTAGTGTGTTAACTAAATCCTGAGTCATTCCCTACACTGCAAGGAAGCAAAACAGCTTCCATTTAAGCTGACTCTTTAAGAGAGCTAAGTGCACAGCACACAATTTTCTTAGAGGACGCATCTCCCTATGACCAGCAATTCATGAGCCTTCATATTCAGATTATGATGCATCTTGTGAAATCACAAGAACTAAATTATCTGTCCCACATTGAAGCTAAATTTAGTAATTAAAAGGAAGCGCAAAACAAAAGATAAGATAATGTTAAGAAAGAATCCTAAGAAATGAAAAACATGAAGCCTCAGACTTTTCCCAAATCCTTCCTATTTTGTATTCTCTACCTGATATGATAATGAACTATCCCATTTTAAAGGATCATCCACTGAGATAGAGCCAGGGTGCAGGAAGCAATTCAGTATACTGTAATACCCCAGCCAGTTCTTTCCTGTAGCTCTCTGTGAAGTGGGGAATAAGGCTGAGCATTGAGATTGAAGCACAGAGTCCCACATCTATTGCTATGGGACAAAAATGTTAACAGGGACTAGATGCATGGACCAAACATGTCTGGACAAGTTACTAGTATCACTTCCTAGAAATAGCATCCATGATAGGTGCTGTGATTCACATTATCCAATAATTATCTTTTTCGATTCTTCTTTTATTTATACTTTGATCTCTGTGCCACATATATCATTATTGCTTTATTCAACATCATCTTTTTCTGTTTATTAAAATTATCTTTTATTGCAATATTTCATTTATACATCACTGTATTCTGTTGATAAAATAGAATAAATACAAGATATATTTTATTGTTTGCTCTAGGATTATTGTATGTGTTACTACTTAGGACTGAAGCCATTTGTTTTGCTCCTGTTCCTTTATATTTTCTCCTTTTTATTATTAGAAACATACTTTCCTATGAATCGTTGCTCTAAGTTCAACTCTATCTTCCACAATATGTATTAATGTACAATATTATACACATTTCTATTACATGTAGATGTGTATATTTCCTTTTTAAACTGCTACATTGAAGGAAATTAGGCAACTGGAATTACTAGTTTGGTGTTCGTGTCTATTCTGTCGATTGCCATGTTCTACAATATAATTTGCTAGAAATAGATGGTGTTTTTCAGAACCGAACAAGTCAAATAAATATCTAATAGTCCATGTTCTGATAATCACCATGAATATTGAAATGATTATTAAGATGTGCAATCAAGAATACAGATAATTTTAAGAACTTTTCAATTTTCTAAGATGTGCAGCAAATTAGTCTCTTCTGATGGTCAAAAGATAATCTCTTTGTTTATGGTCTCTCCATTTCTAAACATGGCAAAGCACAGAAAGTGAATGTAAAATGTTAAAAGCACAAAATAGGAAAAAAATATTATAACTAAGTGTTACCTTTTTAGGTCAACCCTATAGCTCCATAATTATGATTAAGTAACACGTTAGTAAATAATTTGTGTGTTTTTTCATGCTTACATTATTATTGTATAATTATTTTTATAATTTAATTTCAGTACCACAACCACTATCCAAAGTCATGATGATCAAAACCCAGATATCCCACTGTATACAATTATTAAAAGTAAATGAGAGTATAACTAAAATTTTTGGTCAGATCAGTACTGAAAGGGATTTAATATTTAAAATAAAGGTACACTGTGAGTTAAATCTCTATGTATGAATTCCCTATACTGTATCTTTGAATATTTGTTTTCAGTAGATGCAAGCAGATGTTTCTATAGATTTTCAAACATTATGCTCTTTAGTCTAAGCATAATTGCTAGTTGATGTTTCTAAAAAAGACTTTTTGTACTACTCATGGTTTTGCAACTATGAAAACAGGTATTTATAACAGTAAATATCTATTGAAAATGTTCCTTTATGTGCATAGTACACAGAATACTATGTTTAATAGATTATTAATACACAGTTTAATAGATTATTTTGATATTAGATAGATAGTATGTACATCTATATACAATAAGATTCTTTTAATTATCAATATCTACCATTATATATTTTCTATTTAACTCTTTCCTTTTTTCTTTTAGTCCAGATAAAAAATAAATTAATCAGTGTTTTTCTAATTTCATTATCTGGAAAACTAAATTGATAGAATAGTGGTAAGTATTGCTCATAGAAGAGATTCTGTAATCAAAGAAGTTTAGGAAATTCTGAATTTTAAAATATATTAAAGAGAGTGATAGAACATTCTAATTTGTCTCATTTGTTTTACTGTAGAATCTTTTCTCATAGAGTTATTGAACAACCTGGTGAGGACAATGTATTAGTCAGGGTTCTCTGGATAAACAGAACCCATGGGATATGCATCGATATACGCAAGGAGATTTATTATGGAAATGGACTTGTGTGATTATGGAAGAGGAACGAGAACTGATGGTGTAATTCTCTAAGATTGAAGGCCAGAGAACAAGTGGAGCTAATTTCTGAGAGTATAGATTAATATCGCAGCTCAAGTAGAGACAGAGACAGTTTGCTGTTCTTTTTGTTCTATTTGTCCCTCGATTGGATGGTGCCTGCCCACAATGGCGAGGCGAATTCTCTTTAATGAGTCTACTGAGCCAATACCAATATCTTGAACAACTGTCACAGACATACCCCAAAATTGTGTCTGATCTACTATGTGGGTATCCTTCAACCCAGATAAGTTGAAACATGAAATTAACTACCACAGCCAATGTTCTGAACAACAAAACACATTGTGTTATATAAATATTTACATTTCAAAGATAGCATTGTTAATTCTAAAATTGTTCTAAAATTATTTCATTATATTAATCAGTTAATAATTTTATTTAAAATATTAAAATGTAAACTAAAATATGCTAGTTATCTATATTAAACAAAAACTAGAACACAAAGTTACATTTATAGAAAGTTTCAAAACTATTAGTTATTCCTTTCAAGAGATTATATTCTAGAAATATACTGCTATATATTATATATATAAACATATTATATAAGCATATAATATATTTTAGTTGTTTAAAAGTTATCTATCTGTATTTATAACTATTTTTACTGGAAAAAGAATTTGAGGAAAAATAATTACTTCTGGAGAGATCACTTTGGAAAACAGTGCATAGAGTAGGATTTTGCTGGTTTAAAAGGAGGATATATTTTTATTAAATTGTATATTTTTCTATATTAAGACATCAATTGATTTTACAGGCAAATAATTTTAAAATAAATAAAATTTAGATTGCCTATTTTTCACCTACTAGGTGAAACCACTTTTAATATCTCATTGTAATTTAGTGTTAATATAGCTTGGTTCAAAATAAAATTGCATAACATATAAATTCTATTTTTCTCATTTAATTTTATGATTTAATTATAGGATGCCATTATCTTAAGTATTTACCCATATTCTTAATGCTATAATGACATGATTTCTAGAAACAATGAATAACTATGGATACATGATGTTTTATATTTTTTTTAAACAGAGTTGTTGTAAGGACCATTTTTCCTCAATTATGTTGTACAGATATTTAATGAGTTTATTAATTTCCTAGGGCTGACTGTGATTAGACACCTGAAATTTACTCTGTCTTAGCTCTGGGGGCTGAATGTCTGCTCTCCTGGTGTCATCAGGGTTGGCTCCCTCTGAGTGCTGTGGAGGAATGTGTTCCATGCCTCTCCCAACTTCCGGTGGTTTCCTCAGCAATCTTTGGAGTTCTTTGGCTTGTAGAAGCATCACTCTGATCTTTGCCTTTATCTTCACATGCTGCTGACCCTCTCAGTGTGTTCTGTGTCTAAATGTCTCCTTTTTATAAGAACACCAGTTAGATTGGGTTAGGGCCCATCCTAATAATCTCATTTTAACTTTAGGGCTTCTGACAACAACCTATTTCTTTTTATGATGATGATGATTATACTTTAAGTTCTGGGGTACATGTATAGAATGTGCAGGTTTGTTACATATGTATACACGTGCCATGATGGTTTGCTGCATCCATCACCCTGTCATCTACATTAGGTGTTTCTCCTAATGCTGTCTCTCCTCTAGCCCCCACCCCCTGACAGGCCCTGGGCCAACAGCCTATCTCGAACCAAATAAGGCCACATTCTGAGGTACTGAGGTACTCTAACGTATATTTTTTTGGGGGAATGTAACTCAACCTTTGATAATGCTAAAGAGTAAGTGAGGAAAGGAATTGTCTTCAAAGATGAAAAGAAAATGGCCGAGAGGAGACAGAAGTAGGGGTGACAGCCTAGTGTGGGCACAGTGAACAGCTTTCCCAGAGCATGGAAACTGGAAATGGCCTAATTCAACACACAAGCATGTCATTTGCCTCATACGTTTTTCTCAATAAAAATCTATTTTTTTCTTTTTCTTTGTATTTCTCTCCTTCCCTTCTCTTATTTCTCTATGTTTCACACATATTTCATTCCTAGAATAGAAAATCAATCTGGAAAATAAGCTCATTTTTCTTACATTTTCTAAGCCACTTATCTATTACTGCTGTTTCTGCAATATGTCTTTATAAGCCTTTGTTGGGCCTCAATACAAAAGTTGAAACTATATCTTACTATTTTGCTTTGAATTATTTCAGAATACTTTATGTATTTTGATTTTAGAATAAAACATAAAATGTCAATTATAAGTTTTGTCATTCATAAAATTCATTCATACCTTTAGTATGAAGAGTATAAAATCAGTCTATTGCTTTCTAACTTGAAATGCTCTATCATTTTAATACAGCATACATGTCTTAAAGTCAGAGCATTTCAGTCTTACTAAGCCACTCAAACTTGTATTGTACACAGCAATGCAGTTGTCCAAAGCTATCATTCAACTTTATCATACTGTCATTCTGTAACGCATTTGTTCTAAATCATCTGCAGAACTCTAAGTTTTAGGAAGCCATTTGAGAAAGAAAGATCTTTTTAGAAAATTAGAAAAGTCTAAAGATTGTGATATTTGTGCCAATATAATCAATCTATCTTAACCATTTTTAGAGGATAATTTTGAAATAAAATGTATTAAAATAACTTGCACCTAAGCAATTTTTAAAAGCATAAAACCCGAAGAATTTTAAGTAACCTGTAGTGAAATCTTTTAATAGTTAATAAAGTATAGCCACACACTAGTTGATTTTGTTAGTTGCATTAGATAAGAAAAAGTTTTTGTCCTGTATCCCTTCTAGCCAATGTGCTTCTGTTAGAATTGTGTTGAGCAATCACTGAAAATTCCAGCTTTGCTGTCTTTCAGATACGCACCCAAAGTAGAATGTTAAAAATTACTTCTAAAGGTTGAAGAGAAGGAATTCAATCAAATAATGTTTTGCCATTAGTGGCTATTTGGCTTTCAACAAATTAAAATAGATTATATAACATACAACAATATACTGTGCACTTACGATACTACTGAAGGGATCAAATAGTAGCAGGAGACACATGACTATAGAAAAAGGAATATAGAACTAAAGACATGGGCTGTTGATGATAAAATATCACCACTGCTCTAAAACTTTGCTTTCTTGGATTCTGTTGAATAATCAAATAGTTAATAATGTAATGGTAGCCACAGCTGACTGGAAGTACTATTCCGGCTGGTTACCTGTTAATACTCAGGTGGCTATAGTTTTCATCTATTGCCCCTTTTGGAATAGGTGGTATGGGCAGGGTCCGGGTGGAGGGTGGGTACAAATGAAGTCCTTTTGTTACAAGTCTGATAAAAATAAAACTGATTCCCCTTGGGGACCTGTGAGTCACTGATCTGGGTGGAGTTTACACCTTATTACTATTATCTGTGTGGGTTTTTTTTAGTTTCCTTCCACATCCCAAAGATGTGCACGTTAGATTTGTAGGTTTGTCTGGTTGATGGTTCCACTGTGAGTGTGTGTGTGTGTGTGTGTGTGTGTGTGTGTGTGTGTGTGAGTCGCTCTGCAAAGAGACAGTGTCCTGTCCAGGTTAAGTTTCTATGTGTTCCGGCCACCCAATACCCTGAACTGGAATAATTGAGTGAATAATCATCTTTCTCATGCATGTTTATTTCCGTGTTCAATATTAGAAGTGGTTTTGTCCTTTATTTAGAAGGTTGGTGATGATTTTGTAGCAAAGTATGCCATAGGAACTTCTGTTTATATTAATTAATTAACTGATGGTGAAATTGGTTTGATTATATGTCATTTTGCTAAGAGTCTCATTTTTTAACAAGCTATTCATGGCATTAAGTGAGGACTTAAGTGCACACTGAGAATGGTGCATGCTTGACTCTCATATTCCCAGAATAAAATAGCCTAACTAAAATGAAGCAACTTGTAGACTGTATGATGCTCAGAAATGAGCTATCTCAAATGATATGCCTCTGATGCAAACATGTGGCTATCTTGTTACAAGGAGATCATGCCTGAATACTTCATGTAGTCCTCCTATTCTGAAAGCAAGAGACAAGAAACTATAACCTACTGCTTTTTCATCTACCATAGATAAACTTTAATTATGAGCACAATCTCTGAACCATTGAAAATAATAATAAATGGGGAAGATTCAATAGCATAAGGAATGACTGCTGAGTAGAATAGTCCAGGTTGTAGGTAAAAAAAAAAAAAATGGGTTCAGAAAATGATGGGACTGCTACAAATGGCGTGGTATGACAAAATTGCACTCTAGAAAGAAAGGAGTATGCCCTGACGCAGGTGACTGCTTCATAAAGGGTTCTCTGTTTCCTCTGTATTTATTTCCACCTTGGATGAAATGAAGTGCAGTGATGCTGAAGGATACTAAAAAAAAAAAAAAAAAAAAAAAGTTTTTTTGCAAGATACTGAAGGTGGTGAGAATTTGAAAATGCAGAGCTTAGTGCAATGACTGGCACATATTCGTACTTAATTGGCTGTTGTTAACAGTACATACTATGAGACATCACTGAATTTACAAGGCAAAGTTGTTGTATGGCTGAAAATGCAAGTAAACAAAACCATCCTCTCAGTCATATGTCCTAATTTGCTGTGAAATAGTCAAAGCACTTGTATACAAATTGTTAAATCTCATTGGGTAAAATACTCCCTAGTTTTTACCTGAAATGCGTAAGTACAGTAATAATACATATTATTTCTACAGAACATGTATAGCCTTTATAAATTATGCAGACTCTGTAGCTTGCTAGCTAGCTATAGTTAGTATGTCAAATGTAGATTTTCTTCAATTACAGCTAATATACTTAAAAATAAATTCTAATAAATCTGTTACAGTAGGCTATGAAACATTAATTATAATTCTCATCTTATGTTGTAATATCTATTTTTAATTAAGTTTATAATTACAGAGATAAAAGGTAACTATTAAAATCTAGAATGATTGTCATTATTGCCATTTTCTGCATTTAAAATGATATTTATTTAATAAATACCAATCTTTAGAATTTACCTGATTAGTCATTGTTTTTAAAAAAAGGTTCTAAAGATGCCTGCTTTATCTCTAACCAGATAGAGAGAATTGAGAAAAAAAATCTAATTATTTTATAACCTTATTTTAATATGCCTCTATTTTATTAAAGTAATAACACTATTTATATGAATCATGCTCCTCTGTACAATTTATATATTCAAGGTTTTCCTAGGCATTATGAGGTAAATGCCTACATTAATATTTACTCATAATAGTTTTCCTTTATGTAAGTACAGTTAAAAAGGTTTGTCATTGATATGAACATTCTACAAACACATATGAGAGGGAAAAATATGTATTCATTATTAATCATATTCTTTATTGTAGTCTTCATAATTACAATACTCACTGATCCTGTCTTCCATCACTCATTGTTAATCACTGGCCAAATTTACTTTCTTTCCTGATCAGCAAGTCACCCAGTTCTTTCCTAAGTCTGCTCATATATTGTCCTTGAGTTTGCAATATCTGAAATTTGCTATAATCACTTCAGATGGCTGGACTCCAATAATGTTTACTCTACTCTTTATTTATTTGTGTATTTTGACCATACGCCTTAGTAGTGATGTTAATCTTTTAAACTTTCTGAGCCAAAGTAAATCTTTTTTCCTTTTTTTTAACCTTCCTATGGGAGCAGTCATTTCCCATTTCATAATTTTATGCTAGTTATATATTATTATATATGTATTCTTATCTAATATATTCTGAAGCACTGATTTTGGATGAAATTAAATTTAATCTTTATGTGTTGTGGTTTGAATAGTGAAAGTTGATATCATTTCGTGACTCTTTCAAGACTTGATTTCTTTCAACTACAGATACTGTTTTTCTCCTCTCTGCTTCCATTGAAAATATGCTACATGGAGTATGTTTATGCTCCTCTTTGTAAGTGAATATATTTTGTTTGCTTTTAAATGCAGCCCCTTAAACATCCATAACACTGCCTACAATTCTTTCTAAAAAATGCATCACTAAAAATCCAATCTCTTCTAATGAAAAACATTTTCTATACATTTCTACTCTTATAAAGTTTGTTTTCACGAAACTTTTACTACCAATTATATCACAGTTTTTCAGCCAATGCTATTGTTTTGTTTTACATAAACTGTGCACCAGAAATATGAGGTATAGAAAATACTAATTTTGAAAGATGCCATTGAATTGTGGTTGGATAGTTCATCTAGTTCAAATACAAAACATCTATTATTTGAACACAATGCTTACAAAATATTTTACTGAGAACTAGGAGACTGTTTGCTGCTTGAGAGAAAGAGGCTATTATTAGTATCATTTTTTCTCTAAAGAATATAATGTAATAAATGAACATGAGTTAAGTACTAAAGTGCAAAACGAAAAGACACTGCCTAGAAGAGCATCTTGTAATCACTCAGTCCATGACATTTTTGTCATCTTTCCTACATTACACAAGGATGTGTGTGTGTGTGTGTCTGTCTATGTAAAATGCCATGGATTCATATTAAATTAATCTGGCAGACTAATTTGTTGGGGGAATATTTTCTTGACCAAATTTTCAATATCAGTATAGCACATAAAATATATATATACACATGTTTGCATATATTTGATATATTTTGCTAAAGAGATTTTAGATAAATCTTAAAAGAAGACAGAAATGTATTTTCCTCCACATTCTGTCCAGTCCTGTCTGGATGGGCAGTTCTAGTTTGTCAACATTCAAGCCCTTCCGTCCCTTGAGTCTTCATCTTCAGGTTCTTGTTGTCTCTTTGTGGTCAAAGCTGGGTTGCTCTGTGACCTGAAACTCTGAAATTCTGTGTTGGAAACACTGAGGCCACATCTGGATGAAGGAAGTCCCATTAGGGGAGGCTAAGTCAATGAAAATCTAGCCCCATTCCACATTAACCTGAATGAGAACAAAATCTCATTAAATTTTTTTCCCCAAAACTTGCTTATTTATTTATTTTTGAGACCGAGTTTTACTCTTTCCACCCAGGCTGGAGTGCAGTGGTGCAATCTCGGCTCACTAAAACCTCTGCCTCCTGGGTTCAAGTGATTCTTATGCCTCAGCCTCCTGACTATCTGGGATTACAGGTGCCTGCCACCATACCCAGCTAATTTTCATATTTTTGGTAGAGAGGAGGTTTCACCATGTTGGCCAGGCTGGTCTCGAGCACCAGACCTCAGGTGATCCGCCTGCCTCAGCCTCCCGAAGTGCTAAGATTACAGGCATGAGCCACTGCGCCCAGCCAAGTTATTGGCCAGGCCATGGTGATTTGCTGCATCCATCACCCCGTCATCTATATTAGATATTTCTCCTAATGCTATCCCTCCCCAATCCCCTCACCCCCTGTTATCCCTCTTAGCCCTCCACCCCCAGTAAAAGCTATACATTTTAAAATATTGAGGGAAGTTCTTTTTTTGCTTTAAATAATTGATCTTTAACGAATTATTTTTAAATTAAATGATATTTTTAGTCATAAAATGCAATATATTTATTACAAAACATGAAACAATACAAAACCACATTGAGATACCATCTCACACCAGTTAGAATGGTGATCATTAAAAAATCTGGAGACAACAGATGCTGGAGAGAATGTGGAGAAATAGGAACACTTTTGCACTGTTGGTGGGAGTGTAAATTAATTCAACCATTGTGGAAGACAGTGTGGCGATTCCTCAATGACCTAAAAATAGAAATCCCATTTGACCCAGCAATCCCATTACTGGGTATATATCCAAAGGATTATAAATCATTCTACTATAAGGACACATGCACATGAATATTCATTGCAGTACTGTTTACAATAGCAAAGACCTGGAACCAACCCAAATGCCCAATGATGATAGACTGGATAGGGAAAATGTGGTACATATACACCATGGAATATTACGCAGCCATCAAAAACGATGAGTTCGTGTCCTTTGTAGGGACATGGATGAACCTGGAAACCATCATTCTCAGCAAACTGACACAAGAGCAGAAAATCAAACACCACATATTCTCACTCATAGGCGGGTGTTGAACAATGAGAACACATGGACACAGGGAGGGGAGCACTACACACTGGAGTCCATTGGGGGGAAATGGGGGAGGGACGGGGGGTGGGGAGGTGGGAAGAGATAGCATGGGGAGAAATGACAGATACAGGTGAGGGGAAGGAAGGCAACAAACCACACTGCCATGTGTGTACCTATGCAACAATCTTGCATGTTCTTCACCCATGTACCCCAAAACCTAAAATGCAATAAAAAAGCTTTTGAAAAGCAAAATGAGTAGAAATATAACCATTCAGAGGTAACAGCTAACATTTGACTTATGTTAACATTCAAAAAAAAAAATCTGAAGAAGTTCTTACCATCATCATCTTTTTTCTTAAAGCATCATCTTTTTTTATTTAAAGCACATGATAAGGAATTATTGATTGTAGTAATAAAACACTAATGACCAATTTAATCATTTCCAGATCCTTGATGGATAAGTTGGAAATAAGTAACAAATTAAAATTATGCAAAGTTTTGCCAGGTCTAAAAACCCAAAGAAGTGTTTCTGGTTTAGTGTTACATGATAATAGTTCATAGGATATGTTTGAAGCAAATCACAAGGTACTAGATATATAGTTACTAACTTATTTCTATACATGGGATTGAAATAAATGTAAATACTCTAGAATGCACAAAGGTCGAGACTGTTTATTGAAGGGTGAACCTAAAGAAGCAATGTAAAAAGTTAGCTCCTTGAGTAATAATTCTATTTTCTGGAATGGCACTGCTGACTGAAGCTATTCATATATTCTGAGATTATAATGGTTTAAAAATAAAGCACTTTTTTTTACAATATATCATGCTTATTTTAAATAAGTGTGGTTATATTCAATTATTTATGATCCTTTATACGATGTTAAAATGCTGCATATATTATTTCTATATGCATCTTTGAAAAGTTTATACATACAGTTTTCCAGTAAAAAAAAAGTACAGTCCTATTAAGTTAAGCCCACAGTAATCTAAAACATCTGTCATTAGTGGTGCCTTGATTACTGTTTTTAATCAAAGATTCCCAACCAGTATCATTAAGAGACGTAAACAAAGATACTGAATATAATCTCTCCACTCTTTTCTTTATGGTATGCATTAAAAACAAGTGAGACAGCAGCTGATATAAAATAATTTGAAACATTTCTCTGAATTGTCCTAGAAATATCACAACACTTATTCTCATTGGTTTCTTCTCTAATTTGAAAATTCTTTATAAATTCTACGTGGGGGTGGTGTGCAGGCTTATTTTGCAGGCTAGCCATTAATGATTCGTCCTCATTCTGCTTACTCTTCCTTTCTCTGTGGTGCTTAATGATTACAGTCTGTTTCATCACATTGTAGCCTGACATTTTCCTTCCTATGTTGCTGCTTTTGAAAACTGTAACTCCTCACATTTATTTTACTTATTTTTCAAGATAATTTAAGCAATATGGTTAGAAATCTGTTAAATATTTATACATAATGTTAATTATTAATTTATGTTAAGCAAAGCCAACTTAACATTTCCTCTGTCCTCTGGCCTGAAATGTTGCTTTTCCTCCTGGATAGTTCTGTCCATTCTATACTTCCCCAGTTGGGCATGCTATCCGCAATGATAACTCTCCCTATGTGGTTTCTGTGCCTACTTAGTTCTTTGTCAAACCTATCTCAGGAACTTCAGAACTATATTTAAAGCTCCCCGTATTTTTCATAGGGACCTCAAACTCAGCATAGTCACAAAGCATTGTCTTCATGTTTGCACCTTCTAATTCTTGGACTTGACTTTTATCTGTAACCCCCACACGCCTTTCTCTGATGGTCTCATTATAGGTGAATGACCATTTCCCTCTTACTGAAAGATAAATACGTAGATGGATACTAGAAGTAGTTGTGATTGGAGGACATTTCAGAAGACTGTACTTCTGTGGCTGTAACCAGCCTGTGTGCTGGGGTTGATACTGAATTCAAGAGCTTGTTATTCTGATGCCCTGTAGGTCTCATTCTGAAATCTCACACTAATGTGTAGCCCCTTTACTCTCCCCTTCAAAAGAAGCAGCATTTCCTGCTTGGAGAATAATAGTTTTTTGTTTTTGTTTTGTTTTCTTTTGAGATGGAGTTTCCTTCTTGTTGCCCAGGCTGGAGTACAATGCCGTAATCTCAGCTCACTGCAACTTCTGCCTCCTGGGTTCAAGCAATTCTTCTGCCTCAGCCTCCCAAGTAGCTGGGATTTCAGGCAGGCACCACCACGCCCAGCTAATTTTGTATTTTTAGTAGAGATGGGGTTTCTCCATATTTGTCAGGCTGGTCCAAACTCCTGACCTCTGGTGATCCACCTGCCTCAGCCTCCCAAAGTGCTGGGATTACAGGCGTGAACCACCATGGCCAGCCAAGAAAGATGGTTTTTAAGAAAAATGCAGCTTCTGAAAAATTATCCCCGACATTTTGTGTCATTTTGTTGTGTACCAGCCTTCTGATTTTTGTATCTTAGCATTTCCTGGAGAGAGATTGTAATAAACAGCTGGTTTCAATTAAAGCCTAAATGGCCAGGTAGGCTTTGCTACATGGAAGGAATAGAAACAGATCTTAGAAGAAGAGTTTGTAGGGAACAGGGTTTGAAGAAAGTGTAAAGCAACATGACTTTACCCATTTCTCTCTTCACTCTAAGTTAGAAGGGAGGTTGCTATTTATCCTCATTCACCCTGAAGATTGTATTGTCTGTGAGAAGCAGAGTCTGGCGGCATTATTTGCTGACCACCAATACCTATAAATGTACATAGTCACCATAAGTGCAAAGTAAAATGACACTGGGACATTGAGAGATTATGTGGTGAGAAGGAAAAGGCAAATAACACTCCCTGCAGGTACTCATGGGCAGGTGAGGTTGCCTTGTATAGGCTGGACTCTAGAATAATAAAGGCAAGGATGGGCTGGATGGACACCTCATGATATATTTAAGCTGATCAAGGTACTCACTGATGAGGAATATGAGAGACAAATCTGTACTTCCCTCAGTGATATCTTTGAAAAGGGACATGCTGAAGACCTAAAGTCTGCATCTAAGGTATGGTATGAGGAAACCATGACTGTGTAGTTGCAGTATGGTGGAATTCAACAACTTCTGCTGTTAGGGAGGGAAACAGCAACAGAGAAGGGCAGCTAGAGCTGACGACTGAAGTGTGGCATCGAAAGGGTGGTCACTAGTGAAAGTAAAGAGAAGACTAGAGCAGAAGAAGGAGAGGAAGCACACCAGACTCCTCAAAACTCTAAATACTTTTGAGGAGAGTGTTTTTTAACGTTTTCTTTAGCCCTTACCTGAATTACTACTTAGAGTGGTTCTCATAATCCCTGGTCTCTAGAAAACAAAGACAGTGAATACTGGTTAATCACACATTCTAAGTCCTTCAAAAAATATCTTATAAAAGTTATTTACAGGGGAGAGTTCTCTGGACAAAGCATCAGGTCTTACCTTGTAGGTGAAATTTTACTAAGTAAAACTGAATTTTCCACAAAGCGTGGTAGGCAAGGAAACAAAAGAAATAGAAACCAGTGATTTTACATTCCTGTCTACTTAATAATAGATTGTTTCTTTCTTTCTGGAGCAGGTTCAGCTTATATGCTGGCACTGTTCTCAGTTTGGCTGCCACCAGCCTCTTTGCCTAATCATGATAACTAAAAAGTTAGCTGTGAGTGGCCATCAATATCTCCCTTGCAGGATTTTTTAAAAACATGTGAGATATTAACTCAACAATTCAGAAATGCATTGCAGAAAGACATGTACGTGATAAAGAGGGCCTGCTTATAATTCTGATCATGATCTGCATGTCATCTGTTTCTGAAGAGGAACAAGATACAATACTGAGAAATGAAAGGTACTAAAATCTAAGTGACTCAAACTCTACACCCTTAGGTGATATCCATGAGACTAGTGACTTTATTTTCTGAATTTATTTAGAGAGCCCTTACTGAGGGAGATTCCCTCTTCTTATAGCAATTAGTCCCACTATCGAAAATTAATTTTCATGCAACTCATTTCTTATTTGGATGTACGGTTTCCTCTCATTCTGCTTGTAGTGGAAGAATGAACTCACTGGTCACCCTGTTTCCTCTGACCACCTCTCTTGTCATATGACTGTGCTGGAACCCATCCACTAATAGCCTTGAGTACCCACTGCCCTACCCCTCAACGTCCTGTCCCCTCCTCAACCCGCCTTGAAGCTAGTTGCAAGTTCTTCATTTTCATCTATCTTATGGTTTCTTGCATTGGCTACTAAGTAACTTAGACATAAAACTGCTGCATATTTATGTTCAGTGTATAGATTATTACAGTAAGGATTTATAGCTATATTCCTGCTTCTATATCTGACCCTGTGTTTGGTTTTCATACAGTCACACTTTTAACTTATATTATCCATCACAGCTTATATACTTTAGCCATTCTACTGAAAATTTATCTGGTACAATAACAAGACATCAAAATAAAGTATGCTTTTTACCCAAAAAAAGATGCATTTTTTTTCCTGCCTTTGATTTAAGTAATTGTTTAACTTGACCACTTCTGTGAATAATGAAAAGGGCTGTTTCATAATTCTCAAAGCAAAGCCCAGGGAGTAAAAACTAAGGGGACAATCTAAGATACCATCAAATCTCATGTTCAGAGCTTGTTCTTGACTATTACCAATATTAACATTATAGAATTTAATTTGAATTTTTAATTATTGGGCCATATAAAAGCACAGAACAACTACCAGCTTAAGCATGCCAACATTCTTCCTGCTTTTAAGTAAGCTTGAGAGCTGGAATAACTCCTGGAATTTAGAGCAGTGGACAATCTTGATAACTGTTATTTTCTAATGGGAGCATTTTTCTTTTAATTTATCCTTTTAGAAATCTGCAAGATATGATGGTGTCTTAAAGCCAACTATCAACTGAAATAAATTTAATTTGTTTTAGTTCCTTTGCTAAAAATAAGTTGATTCCTTAAGTCAATTATGTGCATTGATTAGGAGGTAATAGCAAAAGCATTTCTTACCTTGAACACTTTGTTGTCAGTTATTGTTATGTGTTGTATCAGAATAGTCTGAAAATAATTAGTTCTGTCACAAGGGGCTCCTTCTTACCGTCTTGCTTCCCCACCTGATGTATGAGAGGAGACAGGGGTTAAAGGAGACAACCAGCGTGGGTCTCTCACATATTTTTGCTTCAGTTCTTCTTGGAAGCAGTAATCCATGCCTGCCTCTAGGTGACCAACCCCCAAGGAATGCATGTTATGCCTGGGATAACAGCAGGACAAAATAACTCACTTTACTTCTTTTTGTATTAACTCATTTTGGGATTTTCCTATACCCTCTACACATATGGATAATATATTTCATTGGACATGTGTAATTTACTGAGCTTTGTTATTACTATGAAACCTAATTATTACAGAAAAAGAAGGATTGCTGCCGTAAATATTCTCATGCTAATCTTATTTTAGGCTAGCATTTCAGGTACTGTGCCAGGTATAATACATTCTTGGTAGGTGCAAGGTAGGAGGAAATGTTTTCTGATGTGAGATGCTTAGCCAACGAAATTCAGGAAGCAGATTGTGGCATTTTTGTGCTTGCTGTTTCTTTTGATTTGTCTGGTTATTTCTTTTGATTTGTCTTATTAATAATAGATTAGTGAATAGATATGAAAAGTTTGAGTAACAAGAACAGTTGCATATTTATTAAATAAAAGAGTGGGTGTGGTGATTTAAAAATACATATTAAATATTGGGTTTTTGAAATCAGTAGTTTGAAGAATTGTGCAGCTAAGAAGAGCTGAAAAGTATAGTTACATTTATAAGCAGAGATTGAAATACATCGTATGTTTAGAAGTATCTTAATATTTTAAAATATGCTTTATAAGTTCTTTATTTGTTTGACTATGTTGTGACCAGCATGTGTAATTCTTTAGATTACTGTACCTTCCTGGAAATGTTAAGAGTACTTTGTTCTTTAAACTTTTAGTTGCAGCAATTTAAGTATGTCTATTTTATATATAGCTGCTTTTAAATCATATGTATTAATTGCAACAACCCAGGAATAAAATGTTCTGTAAGATTTAGAATGCACACATATGTTCAAGAGGAACTAAAGGAACAGAATCCTGCATATATTTCCTCCAGCTTCTTATAAAGCAAAGCTTCAATTTGGCAGTATTCATTGCCCTCTAGTTGCCCCTATGAAATTTTCAATAGTAGTTTTTTTTTTTCTTTTTCTTTTTTTTTTTTTTTTGGAGTTTTGCTTTGTTGCCCAGGCTGGAGTACAGTGGTATGATCTTGGCTCACTGCAACACCCACCTCTTGAGTTCAAGCAATTCTCCTACCTCAACCTCCTGAGTATCTGGGATTTGAGGTATGTACCACCATACCTTGTTAATATTTGTTCACCATGTTGTCCAGGCCTCTCTCAAACTCCTGACCTCATGATCCACCCACCTTGGTCTCCCAAAGTACTGGGATTACAGGCATGAGCCACCACCCCCCACTAGTGTTTTTTGTTTGTTTGTTTTAATTAATGAGATGTTTTACTATAGGAAGAAATTTATTCCACTTCACATTGTTTACTGTATTCTTTTTCATTGTCCCAAAGCAGGAAGGTTGTGCTTTACGTACATTATAATTACGGATGTTTATATGTTTTTATTCCAATTTTTTTTTTTTTTCTGAGAGTGAGTCTTGCTCTGTCACTAGGCTGGAGTACAGTGGTATAATCTCGGCTCACTGCAACCTCCACCTCTTGGGTTCAAGCGATTCTTCCGCCTCAGCCTCCTGAGTAGCTGGGACCACAGGCACATGCCAACATGCCTGGCTAATTTTTGTATTTTTAGTAGAGACGGGGTTTCCCCATGGCCAGGATGGTCTCAGTCTCTTGACCTCATGATCCGCCCGCCTTGACCTCCCAAAGTGCTGGGATTGCAGGCGTGAGCCACCACGCTTGGCCTATTCCAAAACTTTTCTAGGAAAACAGGTAGATATTTCTTCTAACATTAACTCAAACAAAATTGGGAACAAGTGATACATACCCATTTAAAAACCAAACTGAAAATGGAATTTTACCTCTTCCCAAAAAATCAAACAGAGGAAAGCAGAAAGGAGCCTCTTCTGACAGAACTAATCCCTGAGAGTAAGAAAACACCTATCTATATAGCCAACTACTTACCAATTTATGCAGAAGAAAATTCTGAGTTTTAAACTTGCCTAAATCATAGAATAATCTTAAATAATGAGAGACAGCTTTCTAGACCTCCATTGCTAAATTATTGGCTTTGGCTTTGATACAACATTTCTTGTTACAAAGGCAGTATTAAGAGGATTTTTGTCTTAAAAATATATATATATATGTGTGTATGTTTTTCAAATATATATATGTGGTTGTGGTTGTATAGATTATTGTGGTTGTATAGATATATATGCGTATATATATATATATATTTGTTGGAGGGCATAAAGAGGCTTTGTAACTTCCACATTAACACAGATTATGGGCATAAGTGACCCAAACTGGGGCTTTATTTAAAAAAAAAAAAAAAAAAAAAAAAAAAAAAAGAAAAAATAATTGGTTGTAAAGAGAATCCTAGAAGTGAAGGAGAACAAAGCTCTGCTTCCAATTTGTTTCTGAGCACTGGTACATCCATTATTTTTTGGGATAATCAAAGATGATCCATTATAATGGAAGAGTAGAGTTTAAGTTCTTCAGAGCCATGCCTTAAGAAACCCAGGGCAGACTGCATTGAAATGGCCCACACTGGACTGGATGAGGGGCATCTTGTACAGAGATCACGATGTGCCAAAGACTAGTTTTTCCACCAATTTCTGAGCCACATAGTTTTCTCTCCGCAGACTTGTGGATTTTGTGCTCATACACAACTGAGATTGTGAGACCATATAATGAGAAATAATGTGACTTAGAAAAGTAAAATAATGTAGTATTTCTGTCTCCTTAGTGTTTGGCAGGGTAAAATAAATACCAATTATAACTTCTATTAGGGTTTGATCAGAGAACTATTACTCTATGAATGACATACAATAAGCAGTTTATTTTAGGAATTAGATGTTATGTGATTGTGCACTGGTTAAGAAGTCTATGCAAAGTGATTGACCTTGTATCTGACTGTAAGGCTGTTACAGGTAACAGGTGACAAGTTACAGGTAAGCCAGATTGGCAGCTGGGACATGCAGTGAGGCCTAATAAAACCCACACACTGACACCTATTAAGATGAATTAAAACTGATAAGAACAAACTGGAACTTAGATTTGTTCTTCACCATCTCTAACTCAGGTGATGTGGATGAGCTACAGAAGAAACTGGCAGCTTTCCCCACAGTGCTGGACACACACAGGCTCAGGACTTGGAAGTGAAGAAAGGTCCCATGAGGGTAAAAGTGCTGCAGGCCTGGGTGAAGTCCACAGAAACAAGGTCAGTGGGTGGGATGTCTGTGAGCTGTTCTAGGGTCCAACCCCCTACACTGAACTTCAGTGAGTAAAACTAATGTTTGACAAGCAGAGCCCCAGGCAAAAATGTTGCTAGTGGATTACCAGAAGTAATAGAAAGAAGGACCAGTCTTTGTTTCTACCCCTTAATACTAGATCCACAGACTGTGGCTATGGGGGAAGCATTGTACAGCTGTTGCTGACTTAGAGCATGCTCCACCTGTTGGACAGTATTATTCCAGGCTCCCAAAATGTTTCCACTAGCTAGCATGGTAACCAAGTCTTTAGAATTCCATTCCACTAATAAATCAGGCCAGTGACATCAAGGTGATTGATCATAAAACCAATGAAAATCTCATGCCCTGGGCCCATTTTTTAAATTTCATTTGCTGAAAAATTAGTTCTTTGGTCAGAAGCAATGCTATGTGGAATATCAAGATAATGGCATTTCATGTTAATTTCATGGATGACAGTTTTAGCAGAACCCTATGAATAGAAGAGAAGGAAAACTCATATTCAGAGAACGTATCTATGTTAATGAAAGCAAAGATTTGTCCCTTTCATGATAGAAATAGTCCAGTATAATCAGCCTGCTTCCGGAGACTGGCAAAACCCCTCCCCAAACCTCTTCCCATGGGAAATGTTGTTTAATTGGGACTCAGTGGTGTCTTATTGGTAAGTTAGATTTCAGTATTGGCTGCAACTAGATTGGCTGGGTGAGTGGAAATCCATGTTGCTGAATCAATGTTATTTCCCTACCCATCACATAATGTCCACTTTTATAACAATCCTATTGGGCAAGGATGAGGATTATTACAGAAACAACAAAAAACGGCATCAAAAAAAATATGTCGGCCGGGCGCGGTGGCTCAAGCCTGTAATCCCAGCACTTTGGGAGGCCGAGGCGGGTGGATCACGAGGTCAGGAGATCGAGACCAACATGGTCAACATGGTGAAACCCCGTCTCTACTAAAAATACAAAAAAATTAGCTGGGCATGGTGGCACGTGCCTGTAATCCCAGCTACTCAGGAGGCTGAGGCAGGAGAATTGCCTGAACCCAGGAGGCGGAGGTTGCGGTGAGCCGGGATCACGCCATTTCACTCCAGCCTGGGTAACAAGAGCGAAACTCCGTCTCAAAAAAAAAAAAAAAAAAAAAAATATGTCATCTGTCCAGGCATGGTGGCTCACACTTGTAATCCCAGCATTTTGGGAGGCTGAGGGGGGCGGATCACCTGAGGTCAGGAGTTTGAGACCAGACTGGCAGTGATACGAGCTACCACAGTACATGGCACTTTAAAGATCTTCACAACATTAAATAATTACTTTGCATGTTTACTATGTTTTATTTCTTTGGCATATTACAGGTAAGTTGCTGCTGCATTAGTTTCTTTCTAAATATTTTCTTTCTGCACTTTCTTTATAAAACCATTTCCACTTTCCAAGAAGAGGCCAATATTATATGTATCACAGACGCCAGCTGCCATGCTGTTATACTGGTAGGTTGTGAGACCCAGTGCTCTATAGAATGTTATTGACAGCAAAATACCACATAGTGTCTCCCGAAAGATGAGTGCTACTTTTCCTCTAGCCAAAAGCAAAGAGGAGGGATTCGATTTCCAAAAATAAGATCTGAAGTCCTGAACAGAATAAATTTCTCTAAGGCAATATATATTGCAGTAGGTTTCTGCCATAATGAATGCCAAAATAGGTTATCTTCCAGGTTCTTAAAATGTACGAGGCTGCCTGTAAGACTGTTGTCAACATTAAATGGGTCCTCACTGCCCTTTAATGCAGGACGGTAAACCAAACTCCTGCTTGCCATACCTAAAGAATTTCAGCTCTGAAAGGAACAATAGGGATTTTCAACCTCAAACCTCTCACTTTCAGTTGGAAAACTGAGACTAATCAAAGTGAAATGGTTTGCTCATCAAAGTGCAATGCTGTGCCCACTAGGCTGAATTCAAGGTAACTTCTATTTCACAGAATGAGTTGTGCCCCATTCCATTGATTCTATTGGCACAATGAGAAATAAAAGAAAAACCAGTTTTGGAAGGTGGATAGGATGGAAATTACCAATCATCTTTCTTTGTTTTGGAGGGTAATAACAGCATTTTGTAGATCTTTGATAGTTAAGCAGGGTCATTGGATTTGTTCTGGCTGATAGATTGTGAAAGGACGGGACTTGCAGCCCATTCAGACTGAACAGTGAATGGCTTCTCTAGCCTCTTTCTTCTCCTGCCACAGTGACCATGGAAACTTCCTGCTGAGATGGAGAAACTATGACTCATTGTGTCTGCATCGCTGAGCTTTCACCTGGAAGAGGCACCGACCTTGTGCGTGAGTAACAGCTGAATGTCTGTCTTGTTATACTGCTGAGATTTGAGGGTTTGCTTATTTGTTACAGCACCGTACACTATTTTACCCTCACTAATATATTTTAAAGTATGCTTATATTAAAAACGAAGTGATTTATAGAGACTTGGCAGAATGACTAATGAAGAGTTGCCAGTGTTCTAATTTTGTCAATGATCGGCTTACGCTGAAGGCATTAAGAGCTCTAGGCACAGGAAGTATGTCCCGAATCATAGTATATATTGGATAGAGCATATTTACCTATTGAATATTTATTTAGAATATGCTGGAGATTTTATAGAAAAGTGAATATGAAATAATGATACTTTAGATTTTGTAAATGCTGAAAAGTGTAATTTTAATTCTAGTTATTAAAGTTACCTCTATTATAAATGTGGCCAAATTATATACCTTCTGCTTCTGGACATCACTAGGCCCAAATATGCCATCTTTTTTTCCAGATTTCAGCACAGTGTAACTCTGATGATTCCCTTGGAATCTTACATTTGGGGATGGACCTACTATGAGTATCACAAGTAAATTCTCTAATAAAATAATCAGCGCTTCCACTATAGGAATAATCTGCTTGGTTGAGAATCATTAGAGCCTACCAATCTGTGATTATTATTTTTACTTATTTAGAGGACCTTAATGAATGCAAAATGTGTACTTTACAAAGTATAAAAGTAAAAGCCTTTTTCTTATGCTTTGGGGTAAGTCTGCAGACTTTCATTGTTAAAGATATATTTCACTCTGAATAGTGAATCAGAGTGAGGTGAAATATCTGTCTAATAAATGTCTCAAACCTCAAACCACTTTAGATATTTGGAAATCATCTTCACCACACATTTATTATAAAACACATAGAGACCCAGAAAAAAATGGCACTCCATGTTGAAGATGGAAAGTAAGTGTCATTGCTGTAAAATCCTTGGATTTCTTTTGTGTAGATGTAGACTGTGATTGCCAGTATATGGTCCATAAAGTTGCTGGTCATTGTGTAAATTTAAAATTTGGCAGTTAGGCCTGTAGTAATCTCCACGTGATGGCAAGCCAGGAGGTGGTAGGCCCATGCTTGTTCCGTTCCTCTCTCTGCTCAGCCAGCACAGTCTGTGCTGTTCAGCCTCATGCTGGTCACCAAACGGTCACTCTGTGGTGCTCCAGTTCCACCTCTCAGCTGTGTTGCACGCAGGAAGAAAGACAAGAGCAAAACTGCGGCCAGCAGGGTGTGCCCACTTTGAGAGAGCTTGTCCAGAAGCTGGCAAGGATGGCGTCATGCCTTCTGTTTACATCAGACCGCTGGCTTCCAGCAGGAGCTCCAGCTACAGAGCCTCTTGCTCTCCTCCTTCCTTGTCGTCCTCTCTCTCTCTCTCTCTCTCTCTCTCTCTTTCTCTCTTTGTGTGTGTGTGTATAAAATACTATATTATCTCATATATTTTTCTTAGTATATTGGTACCCTGAATGATACGCGTTGGCAGGAAAACAGGAAAGTGTGGACATTTATGGGCAGCCGACTTTACCAGTTGGGTGTAGACTACTGAAAGATTATCAGTACAATTTATGCTCCAAGAAAGTAGTGTGCATGTCTCCATTACTGTATCTCAAACACCTAGGAGAATACCTGGCTTACAGTTAATACTAAGGTCATATATTTTAAGAAAGAAAGAGTCAGTGAATGTATACTTGTTTTAAGGTAGAGTGCTTTCAGCTTCGAACAAAGCCTAATTGCCTTTTTCTTCATTGTTTCTCTATTTCTTTGGGGAAAAAAAACATATTGTATTGATGGATGATGGATGGCAACTATGAGTCTCGGCTTTCACTGGAGGTGAGTGTGGGTGGTACACATCCAAACATGCTTACTCTCTTTGAGTGTGTGATCTGGGTATGAATGTTTCTGTATCAAAACCTGAACTGACTCCTTTCCACTTGGAGTTTAAATTGTTTCACCCACAGAGAGGAGTTTAATATTAACAAGTTAACTATGTTCATCTACCAGAAAAATTAAATATCAGTCCAGAAAGTAAGCTTGGAGTTCAAGTTCACTTAAGCTACCTTAACAGTTTAAAAAGGCATTTAAATTTAGCAGTCATATGTTTTGGATTACATGGAAATTTCTGTTTGTTGCATTTGAAGTAGTTTAATGATTCCTGTCTTAAGAGTCCTGGTTGGCATGGTGTTAGATGCTCATGCTACTCCAAGAGGGCCTGCTGATATTTACAGAATCACAAAAGTAATCCATGACCTTTGATTCTTGGTATAATGATCTTCCCTCTATATTGTACTGACATTCTGCATGCTTCCCTAAATGACTGTGCATGAAAATAATCTTCAAAGTTTTTCTTTTCTTTTTTTTTTTTTTTTATAAATTTCAATTGCTTGGGGCACACTTCCATAAGAATCTGGTTCAGTGTCTGGCTGGGGCATTTCCAACAAGAATCCTGAGTGATTCTGCTGCAGGTCATACTGAGATCACAAACTGAAAAACATTAAAATAAATGAAACAAGGCTTAAATTCTACAGCTTGCGGAAGAGCTCATGGAAATTCTTATGAAGTAGAAACCTAGAGAAAAATTTACTGCATGAAGCTAATGACAAGTGTTTTACTCATTAAAAAATCAAAAGCACAACATTTAAGTATGAATTATCCTGCTAATTCTCACCACGATAGTGCACATGCCTAATCTACTTCATTAAAACATACATTTTATAATCACTATGCCACTTTCATGAATAGTTGATGTAATCGAATTGAACTGGAATTGGAATTTTCACTATGGAATACCAGCTGTGGCTGCTGTCCAGGGGAGAACCCTGTTCCAAGTACCCAACATTGGCTGCTTTCATTCATGTAACATTTAATTGGATGATGAAAAATAAATTGCAATTAGCATTAACCAGCTTTTAAATATCTACCTTACACAGCAGTTTTTTCTTTTTATTTTACTGCAAAAGAAAAAAAAAATAGAATGCTTAAGAATAGAAACAGCTTGGTTTATTTGAAAGTAACACAGACATGCCAGGCCAGAATCATGCTAGTTGCTTTAAATATATTTTCTCCAATTTTCAGACTAATGTCATGGGAGATACTTTCTCCATTATATAAAATAGAAGCTTGAAACTCAGGCAGATAAAATAATATGTCTGAGTCCCCAGTGAAAGTCAGAATTGGAAACCAAGACTACCTATGGCAAAATATGATCTCCTTAATACATATGGTCTCTCTCTATCTTTGACTTCTCTTTCTCTGTCTCTATAAATTTATAACCTATTTCTCCATCCATCCGTCCATCCAACCATCCATCGATCCATCCATCCATCCATCCATCCATCCATCCATCCATCCATCCATAACTCTGCCTACCATACAATTACTATCTACATTCCTAACTCTGCCTGCCATACAATTATCTGGCATTATCCTTTAATTGACAATAGGGTTGCTAGCAGGTGTCCTGACATTTTTCTGTAATAAAAGTTCTATTCTATAAAGAGTAATAGACTCTTAAGGTGACAAGTTTATTTTCAAGAATGATAAAAGGCTTTCCTATCATATGTGAGGAAATTTAGGCCCAGGGAAATTAAGCAACTTCTTTACACAGGCATATTAAGTTATTGGCAGAGATTAATTATAATTTAAGTCTTTTTGACTCATAATTCATTTTTCCACCTGGAACTTTAGGTTAAAGACTACTAGTTAAATATTGAATAAGCTCTAGTATAACATTTCTAGGTAACCAAAAGACGGAGGGAAATCCATTCATAGAGTTAATTTGTTTTGTAAGTTAATTCAAACACTGATTTTAAAAATCACATGTACTTACAAATTCCAGGATTAATATCTTTCTTTCTTGAGACTAATGCTGCTGTGTAGGACACAAGGCTGTATTTCTGAATGAAATTAGGCCATTTATAAGGTTTGCCTCCAATGGATTCTGCTAAACCCATGGTGTTGGCCAAATGAAGTGGCTCATGCCTGTAATCACATTACTTTGGGAGGCTGAGGAGGGAAGATCACTTGAACCCAGGAGTTGAAGATCAGCCTGGGTAACATAGGGAGACCTCTTTGCTACAAAATAAAAATAAAAAGAATAATAATTTTAAAAGTAAGTAAAATAAAACCAAGATTTCTCTAGTGTTAGATTTGGGTAAACCAACCCAAATAATATCTAGCAGTTCTTAGAGCTGTAACAATAGATAAACCATTTTCATGGTGTGTTATAAACCATTCTTAAAATTTTCAAATGTCAGTACTGAATGGCAGGGAGTAGGAATAATATTTATCAGGGTGTCTACTAGTGCCAGTCAACATAAAAATGCTTACATGTAATATTAATGCCAATACTTAAAACCATTCTCTAATTAAATAGATAACTTAGAAATTATAAAAATATTTTGTTACTTATTTGAAATCAGTGTTGTCATTTTATCAGTTTTCAAACTAAGATTGAGAAGTGGTAACTTCCTTAAGATCACATAAAGAGGATTACACGAAATGCATTACCTGAAAAAAAAAATTTACTTCATTCTAATATGAATCACAACATAGTAGAATACGGCAGAAAACTTACTTATAACACAAAACAGCATGTCTGGAAAAAATAAATGCAATCATTCAGGTTGCAGTTAATAATTGACTTAGACTAGTTTCACAGATAGTAAAATGGTTACATTAACAATTTAAAAATGATGGATATGTTTTTATTTCTTCCAGAAAATACTTCTCTGTGATTAAAATATTCAATGTTCAAATAGTTACCAAACTTCTAAAATATCCTACTGTGTTTAGCAATATAATAACTGCCATGGGTTTTAAAAAAGAATCATAAGACTTAGGACTTTGAGTTTGAAAAATCAGTGAAATCATCCCTACTAATTTTTTTTTTTTAACTCTTAAAAAGATTCAGAAAACTGACTTTATACTGCTGTGTTTTAAACACCATCTTTTAGTGAAAGCTTGTCTCACCCAGTGGTCTAAAACAAAGCAGCATTTAGGTGAGGTGTGGAGGCAGATCGCCTAGGTTCAGATCCCAGTTGTACCACTGTTAGCACCTACCTTTTATGTTTGTTGGCATTAAGTGAGTTTAATCATGAAAATACTTAACATGCTGCATAAGAAATTACCTAGCATGTAAATATAAAACAACAGTACTAAATATTAGTCAACAAAAACTTCATAATTGCAAGTTCTGAGGCCTTTGTTTTTCTGGTGGAAAGGGGAGATTTTAATAAGTAAGCATGGTAAGGAAAACATCCCTTTTATTCTTGTGGTAATGTGTAACTGTTTCCTAATTAAAATGAATGTGTATCATCAGACACCCACTTGTCAGAAAAACCACAGAGTAATAAGAAAATTGCTGAGTGATGTAAGAAAGTTAACTGGCCCCTCTGCCTGGAAACAGATACAACATTGGACATTGGAGAGGGCCAGAGAGACCATCTTCCCATCTCAGCATAGGAACCTAACCCAAGAATAGTTTACTATTCTAGACAGAGAATCCATCACCTCCCCCGACAACTTACTCCAACATTTAATCCTCTGACTGTGGGAGTCAAAAATTCAATTTAGAAACAGAAATTTAATTTAAGTCTATGAAAGAGAATTTCACATTGTTTTTTGCCTCAAACTCTTAGCAATTGTGAGATCAATGTTTTATGAATGTAGGGTTCTAATTTATAATTTCACAATTATAATTTGTAATTATTATAATTTCAAAAAAGTAGTATTAAAGTAGGGTGGTATTATCAATATTTAATATAGTTTTGGAAAAATTACCACATTTATCACTCATTTATTCAGACAATATTTATCTTATATCTACTATACATCAAGAACTATGGTGCCCTGTTTATACCTTGTCTAATTCTCTGGAGGCTATAACTTTTATCATTTCTTTATTTTTTAACTCTCCCAGTGATTAACTCCATAAATAGTAATATACCAGTGTTTGTTAAATTACAAAATTTAGATGTCATCTAATGTTTACCATCATAAAATATAAAAATTTAACTCAGTTTACTGATCAAAAGATACAGTCCTCATTTGTCAGGTGACAAGGAATTATCTGATATTTACAAATTTCACATCGAATTGACATTATAATTATAACCATATATTACAATTTGGATATAAAGTTCTATTCAGTTTTTAAAGAATTAAAGTGATTAGCTAACTTAAACTTTTACCTGTTGACTTGTGATCATGAAATATGTATGAGATATTATTTGATTTAAAAAATGACTTTACTTTCCAATAATCATGCTCCTTATTTATTATAGAAATCTACCTATAACCATTTTTTTTTTCTTACATGGTTGGAATTGTATTTCTTCCAACCCAAGCTCCAGGAAACTACAACAACTATTAATAAATTTTTGTGGCATGATTGACGATTCCAGCCTGAGAATGGAGTGAATTCTGTGGAAAGCTGAGTAGAAATATAGAAAGAAAATAGCCTTTTGTGATACAACTTGAGCCAAACAATCATCTCTCAGTAACCTGAAGTTCCACTTCAGACTTTGTTTATGAGCCCTTAAGTTGAAACTGGCCCAAGAATCCCATTGACTTCTCTTTGGATAAACTTAGAAATGGATCTATCTGATCTGAAAGCTTAAAGCCTACATTTGTTTTATCTGAGTTCCTTCCTCAGGAAAGTACCTTCAGGCCTCTCAAAAATGTATCAAATAACTGAAACTCAGCAGATTACTACAACCAGACAATGCAATGTGGACCCCTCCTTCATCATGATTGCTTTCATGCCACTCCCTAGTTCCTATTTTCTTGTACATTGTTATATGTCTTCACTGCCATATAAACCCCTGGTTTTAGTCAGGCAGATATATTTGAGACTGAGTTCCCATCTCGTCAGCTGCAGCACCCCATTAATGCCTTCTTCCTTGGCAATACTTGTCATCTCAGTAATTGGCTTTCTGTGCAGCGGGCAGCAGGACCTAGACCCTGGTGTTTCAGTAGCAATGTTGTATTTATTTTTCAGTTGGAATTGGCTTTCTGAATTAGTTATAAGGTGGTTGAATTGAATGACTTCATATTGAACTTTATTCCATTTTTAAATAAAATTCTAGCAAATGCAAACTAATCCATGGTTAAAGAAAGCAGATCAATGGAAACCTAGGAATGTGGTTGGGGCTATATAAGGAGTGGGTAGGATAGAAAGATTATAAAGAGTTTAGAAAGAAACTTTTGGAAGTGAATTGCATCTCATTCAATTAATTGTGCTTATGGATTAATGTCTGTATATATATCTGTATATCAAAATGCACTTGAAATATGTGCTTTATTGTACGTTAGTCGTGTATCAATAAAGCAGTAAATAATTAACACATTAATTTGAAATTTTCCCATTTCTACCTTACCTTGAAAAATAAAACAGAAATATTATACTTCCAAAGTGATAGAGACATGTTGATAAGTCACATTTAAGTTTTTTGAGAGTTTTCCAATTTTGTTAGAAAATATTGATTAATAACTTTTTAGATTTAATTCTTAGAAATTGATAGGATTTTTAAATTTGACATCCCATATGTCAAAGTATTTGGCATTCTGTGCTCATATTACAGTGTAATATGTAATATGATTACGTGGACTTCCACACGGTAAATGGGATTTGGGCAAATGGTAATTAATAAGAACGATGTGGATTTTATTTCTCCCTCTGGTGTTAATTCAATGCATTGAATCTTGTTGAAACTTTAAAAAGGAAGAATGAACTTTTATTAAGAGACTTGGCCATAACCCTGGCTTCCATACTGTAAGTAATCATTGATGTAATCTTTTGCCTGAATGCCATTCTTAAGCTTCTTGTGACTTTTACCGAGTTTATGTTGAAAAACGTAGGCTACACATTGACATTAATGTGAGTCATGTACTCAAGACTAAATCCTTACTTTTTGTTTTAATGCCACCCCTAGTTCTATTGCCTAAAACCAAGAGGAAATATAAATCTTGCCCTGTGCTGCTCTTATTAGTCTTTTATTCTCCTTAAAAGGTAATATTTATTCCTTCATTTCCTGATGTATTTGTTCTTTGTAATTCATGTTAATTTTTCTGGTTCCACGTCAGATGCCTTATATCATAAACTTGAATTTTACTCCTCACGTATTCAAACACTAAGAACAAGTTGTCATCATAAAAATTTTATTTTCCCTTTTTTCTGAGTTATTTTTGTTTATCATTTTAAATTTATGCATCTTTATTTTTCTAAGCCCCTGTTTTTATTGCTGGCTCATCCCATTCAATACCACCACCTCACAAAGCCTCTTTATTTTCACGGTATGATATGCAAAACATAAACTCATGACAGATGTTGTAAATTTGCGTAATTTGATTTGGGGAAAGAAATTGGGTCATTTATCTTAGTACATTCAAAACATGGTTTCAGTTACATTATTTTCTGTAAACATTAAAAGTTGAGACAAGCCCTGATGCCCTAGCTTTTTAAAATTTTCCCCATGACTCTACTACTGCATGATTAGAGAGGTTTTCTGTGTTCAATAGTACTGTTCACATTATTAATATAGATTTTTATTAATTATAAAGGCTTCATGATACCTAACAATCACAGGGAGTGTTGGCAGTAACTCATGAGGTGCACTCATTTTCTTTGACAAGATTGGCACTGTTTTCATTTATTACTAAATAATGAATTCCTTAAAATCCATCATAGTTTATAATTATTGATTCATTCATTACTTTTTCTTAATTCAATATTTATTGATTTGTGTGGGGAAGATGTTGAAGATGTGGCATTAAACAAGCAGCTGTGTTCAAATCTTCTAAAAGACTGTTCTTAGAGAATACCTGTTTGGAACTGAATCCCTTACCAAAAGCCTATTAAAGCCTTCAGACATTTTTATGAATTTCACAAATAGTAACCAAGATCAGAAATAAGTGTCATTAATGATTGGAAGATACAGGTCTGAGTGTGAAGTCTTTATAATTTGTCATGGTTTTGGATGCATCATGACCCCAAGGAGATGTGATAGCCTTGGGTAAGACTGCATCTCAATCAATCCCCAGGAAATGTTAGATGTATAAGAGGTCAGATCCAATGCTCCTGGCTAATGATGTCAACACGTAGGAGGCAACTCTGTAAAATATTTGAAGAGATTTATTCTGAACCAAACGTGAGGACCATAACCCATGACACAGCCCTAGGATGTCTTGAGAACATTTACCCAAGGTGGTTGGGTTACATTTAGGAGTGCAGAAGTTACAGGTAAAGACATAAATCAATAAATATAAAGTGTACATTGATTCAGCCTGGAAAGGCAGGGCTTTTTAAAGTGAAAGGTGGCAGTTGGGTGGAGAGGACTGGGGAGACATCCAGGTTATAGGTGGATTCAAAGATTTCCTAAATTGAGTGTCATTGAAGGGGTTAAGCCCTGCCTGAAGAGCTGAAGTCAGCAGAAAGAAATGTTTGTAGTGAAGTGGTGTTGGAGGGGGAGGCAGGGGGGTTGTCGAAGCCAAGGTTCTTGTTATGTAGATAAAGCCTCCAGGTAGCAGGCTTCAGAAGAATGGATGGTAAAGGTTTCTTATCAAACTCCAAAGGGTGAAAGACTTAGTTAAATCTCTCCTGGAACAGGAAGAGACCTGGAAGGGGAAAAGGATTTTCCACAAAAGAAAGATTTTCCTCACAAGAGACACCTGGGCAGAGCCCTCTCAAATTGTGTCAAAGAAATATATTTCAGGGTAAAATTCTTTGATTTATTTCAGGGACTTCTATCTGTCATGTGTTGGTATACCTGAGTCAGGTTGGAATGTGATGTTTTATTGCTCTAAAAAGCCTGTTTGGTCAGTGTTAAGATTTCTGTTTTAATGTTAATGCTGGTCAGTTGTGTCTTGATTCCAAAGGGAGGAGAGTATAATGAGGCATGTCTAACTACCCTCTTTTCTATCATGGCCTCTATCTATCATTAGTTTTTCAAGTTTTCTTTGGAATGCTCTTGGTCAAGAAGAGGGCTCTATTCAGTCAGTTGGTCGGGGCCTAGAACTTTATTTCTGTTGTACGTGGAGAAACGAGGTTCTAAGTTGTGGCTGAAAGAATCTGGGTAGTGTATGAATGACAGCTGTCAACCAGTGTGGCTTCTCTTAGCCTTGGTGCCTACCTGGAATATTTTGTCTTTGTTGCACATGTATAATTTGGAGGATTTATAAATGGTCCTGTGTAATTCTTGAACTTTTCACTAGTTGAGGGTTAGTGAAAAACAATCTTATCCTTTGTTTACTAACTCCATTAGAATATTTAGTAGGCAATTATAATAAATGTGGAAGGCAAGAAACTAATCAAAAGCTATTAGCTCAAGCCTTTGTTAAAACATTGCAACATGAAACAGTTCAAAATGACTATATTGTGGGGACCAAGTAGATAAAATATTTTGTAAGATAGAATTAGGAAAGGCCAGATATAACTGCCCAGCAGGTTAGCCTTGCCCACTGCCTAGATAGAGCTGATTTATCTAGACAGGGGAATGGCAATAGAGAAAGAGTTTAATTCATGCAAAGCTGACTGTACATGGGACCAGAGTTTTATTATTACTCAAATCAGTCTCCCCTAAAACTTAGAGATTGAGGTTTTCAAGAATAATATGGTGTGTAGGAGGTCAGAAATTGGCAGTTCTGAACATTATCAGGTCAGCGATAAAATAATAGGGACTCATAGCTGTCCTCTTGTGCTGAATGAATTCCTAGGTGGAGGCCACGAGTCCAGATTAGCCAGTTCATCAAGACCTGAGTGGTGCTAAAGCAGGAAAAATTGCAAGACAAACCTCTTGAACATTGAACTGGGAAGGAAGGGGTGATTTATTTAGCTGGGAGCAGGGCGGCATAGTTGCCCGATAGCTGAGCTCACCTACAAAGAAAGTCCCTGCCCTTTTAAAGGCTTGCAACTCTAGATATTACACGTGAAAGGGTCTTGACCCATGAAGTAGGCGTGGGGGTTTGATCCTATTTAAGTAAAAACAATGCCTTCAGAGAGATTCCTCCATACCATATCTGTGATCTATAGATGGGATCGTGGGTAGCAGTATGGGTCTTTAACCTGGCTGGCGACACCAGCTGGTCCCTCCTCTGGCTAGCTTCTAACTTCTTTTGAGATGCAATGTAGAAGGCTGAAGTTGATTAAGGGTCTCCTTCCTCAGTGCCAGCTGATCCATCAAGTGTGGAGTCTGCAAAATACCTGAAGCACTGATCTTAGATTTTACAATGGCGATGTTATCCCCAGGAGCAATTTGGAGAGGTTCAGATTCTTGTACCCTCCAGCTGCATGACTCCTAAGTCATAATTTCTACTTCTGTGGCTGTTTTGTTAGTCCTGCAAAGGCAGTCTAGACCAGGCATCCCCAAACTACAGCCTGCGGGCCACATGCGGCCCCTTGAGGCCATTTATCCGGCCCCCCGCCACACTTCAGGAAGGGGTACCTCTTTCATTGGTGGTCGGTGAGAGGAGCACAGTATATGGCGGCCTCCCAACAGTCTGAGGGACGGTGAACTGGCCCCCTGTGTAAAAAGTTTGGGGATACCTGGTCTAGACTCTAGGCAGGAGAGGGGGTTTGTTTTGGGAAAGGAATGTTTTTAATCTTAGTTTCAAAGTTAAATCATAAACTAAGTTCCTTCCAAAGTTAGTTTAGTTACACCAGTAATGAATAAGACAGCTTGGAGGTTAAAAGCAAGACGGAGGCAGTTGGGACACATCTCTTTCACTGTCTTAATTTTCTCAGTTATAATTTTTGCAAAAGCAGTTTCACAGTCATAGTTTAGTTTTATTCCAAGAATTATTCACTGTGAAGTTCTAGGAAATTGTGGGGAAACTGAAATTGTGTTGCTCGTGGGATAAGACACAGGAAGAGCAAGGTGTGGCCCTAGGTAAGCAGCTATTGGTTGGTCAATTTGAATTTTGCAAAGGGAGTGGAAAGGAACAGTGGAAACTAATTTCTTGTAAGGATCAGAATAGTCCTTCTCTTTGGCCAGCATTGGTGTAAAAGATAACATGCTAAAGACAGTTGGCAAAGTCTAGATTTCCATTCATGCTTTTCATGATCTTTGGAGATTGTTGAGTCTTCAGTGCATTCAGCAGCTCCTTATGTGACATATTTCTGTGGTCACTGTAATATTCTTTCTGGGGGTGGCTGTTAACAGGAATTTAGGGCTGTGAGTAGGATACAATGTAGAACTCTGAAGCCTAGGAACACAGGAACTAGAATCATTAACAGTCTTTGAAAGGCTATCCATCCAGCCCACCATTTTACCTGGTTTTAATCATAAAACAAAGTTCCACCCTCCATCTCTATTCATTGATCCAGACGACCCAGAATGTGGCAGAAGAGCCAGGTTGTCAGGGTTTGTTTCCTTTGTGTCTCATTTTGTATCTGATTAGTGAGGTATTCCAAAAACAACAGAGTCACTTGTAGATATGAAAGCATTAGTATTAAAGGAGGGCATTTCTTGAAGTTTTTAAATCCTTATTAATTAAAAATCTTGAATTTAAACTCAAAAGACAGGAATAAGACAGCTAGGGAAAGAACAAGAAGTATTTGGTGGTCACATGGATGCAGGAGTCAAACTTAGTGCCAGCAAATTCAGTGGGTCTGCAGCAATTTGATTCTTGCCTCATGGAAGGAAAGAAATCAGCCAAGGGACATAAGGCAGAGGGAGAGACCAAGGCAAGTTTTAGGGCAGGAATGAAAGTTTATTAAAAAGCTTTAGAACAGGAATGAAAGGAAGTAAAGTATACCTGGAAGAGGCCAGTGTGCAACTTGAGAGATCCAAGTGCCTTGGCCAACCCTTGACCTGAGATTTTTACACACTGTATGGTTCTGAGGTTTGTGTTTCTTCTCCCTTGGTTTTTCCTTGGGGCAGGCTGTCTGCATGTGCAGTGGACTGCCAGCACTTGAGAGAGGCCGCATGCGCAATGTGTTTACTCAAGCTGTGTGCATGCACATTTGCGGTGTTTTTCCCTTACCAGTTAAACATTCCGAGAGAAAGGTCATATACAAGTTAAACTCTACCATTTTGCCTCTTAGTGCACATGATGGAGCCCACTTGCCCAACTCCAGCAATCTTATCGGAAAGCTGCTCATCACCAGCTTCAGATGTTTTCTATTTACTGGGAGACTGCCTTTCCCTGGCACTGGCTGTGACCAATTATTATTTTAGGGTGACAGTTTAGCAACCACCTGAACATCACCTGATGGTTGCCTGACATTCCTGTGGGGCAGGAACTCTCCTGTCCAAATCTGTGAAGCAACCTACTCTGACAAAACAGTAAATCTTGAGTAGAAGTTTTCCACCTGTTGCTTAATCAGTGTTCTTTGGAAAACAGTCCCTTTTGTCATGTGCCTGCTACTGAAGAATCCTGAGAGATTCTGTGTGATAGCTCCCATTGGTATGGAGATGTCGGAGATGGATAATGACTTTTAATTGAGAGATGTGAGCCCAAAGTTTCATTCTTTGAGGTTTTACTATAGTATTTATGATTAATAGTGCCTGATAAAGTCTTTTTTTGTGTCCTAAGAGCATTGAAGTTGATGTCATTTTTAGCAAACCTGTAATCTGGGCAGACGATCATGCAGGATTCTCTTGTTTATCTTTGGAATAAGATGAGTGCATCTGTTGATTATAGACTTGGATATGCATCATAAAATCTCTACAGCAATTGTCAATTTTGCAAAATTAAAGTTTGCAAAATTGACAATTACTGTAGAGATTTTATGCTGTCTAAGAATAATATTTATTCTTTCAATTTCCATTGATGATAATAAGGACAGTTGAGTTCTGGAAGATGAACCATATTTTGCAAACTCCTTGATTATAGTCCCTATAAAGTTGGTACCTCTGTAACTGGGTAAGTTGATGTGTCCCCCACTAAGAATACATAGTCTAGAAAAAACAATTAAGCTAGTGGTAATGTAGTTGTTTTTAAACAGGGAAAAGCTTGCCTCCAGAAAACAGACAGTAGTTAGAAGATACTTATACTCATTTAAATATGACCATGTATAAAATGCATCTTCAAATGTTCAAAGTCTTCATGGAGGCTGTTATTCCTACCAGTGCTCCACCTTCACAGCTTTGCTAGGGTCATTCATTTGGCAGGAAAAACACATGCCAAAAACATCCTCAACAATTTAGAGTAAAATTGGCCAATGTTTTAAGCTTGCAGCCAATTCTTTTCTTAGTAGTCTAGCTAATCATCTGCGTTATCCAGCATTATCCAAGTGAAAGAATGAAATCCACTCCTAAAAGATAGCCTGGAGAACTAAGTTACAGTTTGGTGATTATTCTGGTAATAGCAACACAGTGTTCCTGATTACTTGAGAATAACATAAAGCTCCAATCCCCACCTTTTTGGCACCAGGCACCGATTTCGTGGAAGAGTTTTTTCCACGGACAAAGTGGGGGACAGGGGAATGGTTTCAAGATGATTCAAGTGCATTATTACATTTTTGTGTACTTAATCATTATTATTATTACATACTCAACACAAGGTAGAATCAGTGGAAGCCCTGAGCTTGTATTCCTGTAACTAGATGGTCCCATCTGGGAGTGATGGGAGACACTGACAGATCATCAGGCATTAGATTCTTATAAGGAGTGTGCAACCTAGATCCCTTGCATGTGCCGTTTACAGTAGGGTTTGCACGACTGTGAGAATCTAACACTGCCACTGATCTTAAAGGGAGCAGAGCTGAGCTTCATTCACTCACCTGCCACTCACCTCCTGCTGTGCAACCCAGTCCCTAACAGGCCATGGACGAGCACCGGTCCATAGCTTATGAGTTAGACACCCCTATTGTAAAGAGTAAGAACAGACATGGGGACAAAGCTGATATCCTGAAGCCACTGTATTTGCCACTGATAGTCCTTGACTGACATATGCATTAACATTGTAAAGCAAATGTTAATAGGGAGAATCATTCACCAGTTCTGATGCTTGAACATGAGTATATTTGTTTAACTTGAGTGATAAGAAATATTGAAATGATTTATACAAATACATTTTACATACATACAGCGATACTATGAAAATGGAACTTTCAACTCAGATTCTTTTGCCCATTGCATGTTAAATTTTATAAATAACAAGTTTCCATTATAGTTACATTTATTAAAAACTGAAGAACGTAGAATGCCAAAGCATTTTTATTATCCTTCTATTTTTAAGATAAGGAAGCAAATTGTTTTGTTATTCATTGAAATTTCAAAGATATTCAAAGATATCTGGGAGAAATAGGCACTATCCACATGAGTCCACTGTGAGGACAATTGGAAGTGCATATCTGGTGACTCTTGGACCCATCCTATTGGCCTCTTGGCTGAATTTAGTCTGTATTCTTTTGCAGCAAAATACAATAACCCTGAGTATAATGCCTTTTCTGAGTTCTGTGAATTCTTCTAGTGAATTACTGAAAGTGAGGGTAGCTTTGGGAATCCAAACTTGCTGCTAGTATCAAAAGTGAGGGGTGTCTTGGTGACTCCGAAACTTCATCATATGCAAAATGTAAAGTATCTGTGACTGTCCTGAGTTTCAAAACCAGTGTAGAGTATTTAGAAAATCTAAAGCATGAAAAGTTTGACCCTGATATTGAATAAATTACATTTAGTATTGACACTAATTTTATATAATAAAATGTGGAAGGAGATATACGGTATTCTAGAGAATACCTTTATTATATACTAACTTGTTCAAGGAATCATGTATTTGTTCAGGACTGTTATGAACCTACACAATTCTCAAATATAATTTATAAACCTTTGAATTCACTAAACATTTTAAAGACTTCCAAAAATCATGTTTATTATAAGTTCCATTCTTTTTATTCCAACTACACATCTTATAAATAGCAACAAAGTCTGTAACTAGATTACATTTTGTTGTTCTTACTGTTGCCTTTTTTACATGCCCCATATGTTTTTAAGCAAAACAAATATAGTTTAATAATTTTAGTTCTTTTTGCAAACTTTGAGCTAAATATTCTTAGGATATATCATAAAGACAAAAACAAAAAAACAAAAAAACAAAAAACAAAAAACAAAACCAAAACTTATCTTTAAGTCTCTACATTTCTCCCAGAGAGATGAAAAGAGTGGGAGAAGCAAAGAGATAAAAAGTAACAGGAGAAGCAAGTGGGAGCTTGCTTCAGACAATATTAAATTTTCATTGGTAAAATGTAATTATCTTTCTTCTTTAGGGACAAAATATTAGAGGCAGGAAACCCATCTTGACACAGACATACACATCACACAAACACACACACACATACACACAAACATGAGATTTATTACAATTGATTAAAATAACATGACCTCACTTTTATATGATCTCTATTTCAGATAATAAAGAAAATCTTATGACGGTTTCTCCCTTTTATGCCTCTGAATGAACAATTTTCTTTATGTCAAAAATTCTTCAAAGTGATTATTGGAGTTGTAAATTGTCCTTGGTGAGATTCATGTCACATTCTATGTTTGGTGTTGTTCACATCAACATAAATATTAATAAACAGTCTATAAAAATAGTCTACAACAATTCTAGTGGTGAGAAGCAAACACATGCTACCACCCCTCCATCACAAACAATATGTCTTTATCTCACACATAAAAGCCCCGGTCAGTGACAATAGTAACAGTGTAAAATGTGAGTGCCACTCAACACAAGAAGGAAGATTTCCAAGCAGAATCAGAGCTCACCTGGTTGTCTTGCTGCACAGGCCCCAGTGGGGAGAGAGAGCAGTGTTGCTTTTGTGCTGTTCTCCTTCTTCACTAAAGTATCCCAGTCCAATTAATGAGAATCTGGTCCTGATCCAGTTCTTCTTGAAAGAGAAGCAATAGTGAAAGCTATTACCTCAACACAAACAAATTCATTTTAGCACTGCAACAGCTCAAGGTGAGTTGCTCTCAGAGCTTACAGCATAGATTGGGAAAGGACATTTTTTTCTGAGAGTTGTTCTCTGAATTCTTGGAAAGTATGAAAACCTGGATTTGTTAATCAGGCTATAGTATTCAGGAGTAGCAAGTTTTGGGGCATCATTTAACAGCTATTGTTGGTCAATTTGGATTTAGCAAGTGATCGGAAGTACAGTGAAGAAGATCTTGAAAGGGTTAGTAATGGCTGTGTGTGTGTGTGTGTGTGTGTGTGTGTGTGTATCCATCTTTCACAGACACATATCTCAAACCCTTGATTTTACACTTCAAAATATGTTTTTCAGATTTCCTCACCTCTGTTAATGATAATTGTATTAGACCATTTTAATAATGCTATGAAGAAATACCTGAGGCTGGAAATTTTATAAAGAAAAAGAGAATTAATGGACCCACAGTTCCACATGCCTAGGGAGGCCTCACAATCATGGAGGAAAGTGAAGGAGGAGCAGAGGCATGTCTTAAATGGTGGCAGGCAAGAAAGCGTGTATAGGGGAACTGTCCTTTATTAGAACTATCAGATCTCATGAGACTCACTATTATGAGAACAGAAGCATGGAGGCAACCACTCCTTTGATCCAATTACCTCCAACTGGGTCACTCCCATCACACATGGGGATTATGGGAACTACAATTTAGAATGAGATTTGGGTAGGGACATAGCCAAACCATACCAATAATCCAATGTTTCAGTAGTATATGACAGTAATCTTAGCATGATCTTTGCTTCTGCTGTTTGTCTTGATTCCTTAATCCAACACAAGAGCAAATGTTGTCAGCTCTGCTTTCAAAAATGTGCATACAATCTGATCTGACTAGCATTCAGCATATTCACTTAACTTTTAATCCAACACTCTATCATTTCTCATTTGAACAATTTGAGAAGTTTCCTAACTGACCAACTTCAGAATTTAATTTCTGTAGAGTAGCCAGAAAAGTCCTATTAAAATATGGGTTAGATCATATCATTTCTGTGTTCAAAATTCCCTTGTTTCCCATTTCATGAAGAATTAATTCAAAATCCTAATCTTTGCCTCTAAGATAATATATGATTTGGCTCTTGGATACATCACTAATTTCAACAACTACCAATTTTATCCTTTCTTGTGTGATCTAGCATATTGTTATTCTTTCAGTAGCCCAAAGACATCCTTACTTTCTGCTTTTTTTTTTAATATTTGAATGTCTAGCATTAAATAATAATAGATTAACTCTGAAAATCTAATGTCATTAGCAAATAATTACCTAGTATAATACTAATGATGGACACATAATATACTTCTAGTACTTAAATATAAACAGTAATTAATATTTAATAAGCATACAAAAAGGTAGGTATTATTAATCAACATTTTACAAAGGAGAAAACTGATGTTTCAAGGATTTAAGTAATGTGCACAGGATTGGGTGATAGCAGTACAATCCATAGACATATTCTAGCATCACTTCCACTTAACAGGTATCAGAAGATCATGGTACCTGCAAATGCATGCTCCTATACACCAAGACATAATTACCCAAAACTGGGCAATTTATAAAGGGAAAGAGGTTTAATGGACTCACAGTTCCATATGGCTGGGGAGGGCTCATAATCATGGTGGAAGGTGAATGAGAGGCAAAGTCACATTTTATATGATGGCAGGAAAGACAACTTGTGCAGGGGAACTTCCATTTATAAAACCATCAGATCTTGTGACATTTATTCACTACCATAACAGTATGGGGGAAAACACTCCCATGATTCAATTCTCTCCACCTGGCCCCACCCTTGAGACATGGGGAATATTACAATTCAAGTTGAGATTTGTGGGGCGGGGGGTGGGGGACACAGTAAATAATACTTTACTGAAGCCCCTCTGCATGGAGAATAGGTTCAAAGTCTTAGAGTACCCCTAAAGGTCTATGAGCCACAACTTCAGTGCAGCATGCCATAGAGCACAACACACCAAGGGAAGGGCGGACTTCCCAGATCACTTCCAGCCTCTAACTTAGTAACTTCATTATCTGTGGCCAAGTTTTTACACCCATCTTATAGGATAGTCATAGGATTTAATCAGGTAAGTTTTATCACGTGGCTTTAAGTTTTTTCAAGTAATTGCAAATATGACATCACTTGATTATCCAGGGAATTCCATTATTGATACAACTTAGCTTTTTCCTAAACAAAAAAGGATACTAGCTGATACAACAATTAAATGAAAATAAAAACAACTATATAAAAATAAAAATTCACCATGAATTATTATTTATATTTAAAATTAGCTCAATCCCATGATATATGACGGAAGGTAAACAGAAATCAAACCAGGGCCCTTTTAAGTAAATAGAGAAGTGAAAGCACTCATTATTTTCCTATAAAAGTTAAAGTTAGATGAGGGAATCTTTTACCTGAGACTGACTAGGTGCTTAAAATAAGAGCGTAAGAAAGAGAGAGACAGAAAGACTGTAGAACAGAATCTCAAATATATACATGCCATTCCTTCCAAAATTTTGTCCTGCAATGTTATTTCTTAAACAAGATTACTATGTACAGTTTTCTAATTCCTGTTTTTAATGTTTCTAAAATGCTTACATAAATAAGTTTAAAGTAGAATTATTTTAGAAAATTGAGGTAAATTATTCTCAGAACAATTAGCTCTTCAGTATTTATGTAATAGCCAATTCTAGGGTATGTCAGTATTCCCAAATAAAAATCCATTAAAGTAGGAAGCCATTTGAAAATAATATATAACCATGGGAAAAATCAAAGAATATATTTTGGAGAATTAGTGGAAACTAAAAAAATAATTGACAAAAGATGCAGTAATAAAGAATAAGGTCAATAATATAACCTTGTTTATAAGAGTCTGATATGATTGTAAATGCAATAATTCTGAAATTTTAAACAGGAATAACTAAAAACATTACGATCTCTCTGTAAAAAACAAGAATATTATCAATTCTTCCATTCATTTTCAGACAGATTTTAAATAATGGTCTAAATATTCCTAATTGCGGTATCTTCCATTTTATGTGATTGTGGGGGAAGGAAGAGTGCATTCACTTCCTATTGCTGCAGAAAAAATTACCAGAACTGTAGCAACTGAGCACATAAGAGTTTATTATCTCACAGTTTCCATAGATAGGAGCCTCGCTTGTTTTGGATAGGCCTTCTGCTCAGTGTCTCTCTCCTAAGGCAGAAGCAGGTCTCAGCTGGATGTATCCTCATCTGGAGGCTCTATTACGGAAGAATCCATTTCTGAGATCTCTCAAACTGTTGGCAGAATGCATTGAATACTATATGACTGAAGTCCCTGTTTTCTTGGTAGCAGTTGGCTGGGATGCTCTTAGCTCCTAGAGACTCTCTCAGGTTCTTGCCAAGTAGCTCTTTCCACAAGCCCCGCCCACAATATGGCAGCCTTCTTCATTGCCGGCAGCAGAATCTCTTTGATGCTCTAGATCGTCTCCTTCAGATTAGGCTAGTGCATCCAGTATAATTTTGGGTGAACAGAAAACAAACATACCTGGTGTCGTAATTTTACAAGTATTCTATTATTTAAATATTTCAACATTTGTGTATTTAAATTATTCAAAAAAGAATATTGGGGTCTCTCACAGAATTTTGCTACCACAGCCTGAGTAGGGTAATTTTAACCGTAAAAAGATTTGGATATATACACAAAGCAAATAAAAATAGTTTTGTGAAATTTAAGAGTAACACATTCATCAAAATAATTGACCAAAAAGTTAAAGTATAATTTAATAGCCTAAATATATTTTCTTTAAATATAGTGGAACTTAGAAGACTAGCTTTCAATATAGTATTTAAAATATGGTTTTTGAAAACAATAATGGGACTTGATAAATTCATAACTCAATAATGGTAAAATCATATGAGAAATAAATTCCTAGAGGGAAAATTTTTATAATTCATATCTTGATAAATTATCTTCTTGCCTCACTCTTGTAACCAAGTTTTAAAATAGTAATAGAAAAACTAAAGACTCTAGAACTTAGCCTTCAACATGTTTATGTATTTAAGAAAACAAAATGTTATATTTTATTCTAAAATACTACATGATTATAATGGCTCTTTAACTTAGGTAATTGAATATTTAATCCATTGATATTCTTAAAATATTTCTTTCCAAACAGACTACTTTTTTTCAGTTTGATCTTCTTTCACATGTAAACATACAATTTTATTGCTTCTGAATTTTTATATTAATTACAGTTTATTAACCAGTATTGATAAACACTTCATTGAGTATCAAAACCATTTGATTTGAGAAGCATTAAATCACTCCGTTGTTAAGAAATGTTTCTCATATAAATATACAATGTATATTTCTTTAATAATTTTTTTAACTTGCTACATAAAATGAATAGCACAAAAATATGAACTTGATGAACCCATGAGCGCCTATTTTTATTTTCTCCGTTTCATGGAGAAATGCTGCCTCTGTCTATATTCTGTGTCTGTCTCGTGTTCTGAGGAGTGTTTGAGAAAATCAAATGCGGCATGAATGACACTCAGCCATGGATGTGCCTGCGTGGATGCCTGATCATAAAGCTGCTAGGAACCTGCAAGAAGGAAGTGAGCTGGGAAGATTTGGAGAAAGTGCTAGAAAAACATACACATAAATAAACATAATAAAAAGAAAAGACTTAATTAATGTATCCTGATATCTCCAAAAGTGTAACTGTTTTGAAGGAAAGTACATTTAGTCAACTTAAAATTTCAAAAAGTTTCACTTATTTCATCTAACCATTGGTGGCCATGTTTCTACTGCTTGTTTATTTTGCTACTTTTCAGATGTATATGACTTTTCTTGCCACCCTTCTGTTTTACCCCATTCAAAAAAATTTTTTTAATTAATTACTGTGGTCCATCTGACTAGTTTTGTAACTTTCTGTGCTAATAATTTTGCATAGGGACAGATTAAATGAGAAAAAAAAATGATGAAAGTACTGTAACGGTGAAAGAATGATAAGAATCCAAAAACCCTTTAAGGAAATTAAATATATTTTACCCACATACATTTGTTGTTCTTTCTGCAGTATCCAAATTTTAACGGAAAGGAATAACACATATATACATGATTAAACCTTTATATATTATTTTCTTTGTCAGGTTAAGTAGAATAGTAACAACAACAACAACATTTATATTTTGGTTTGTTCAGTTCCTCCCACTTGAGGTAAGGTGATGTATTAGAATGGAAAAGGAATGGCTTCAGAAGTTAATTTTGATCCTACCATCCAAGGTTTCTGGGTTTTGACTTTGAAAATGTTATTTATTTAATCTCAACATTTCTATTATTTTCAATGGACAAGTAGAGATGCATATGTGTCTTGGAAAGTTGAGATGATGAAATTAGGTAATAAATATGGAAGAGCTGTCCTGGTGCCTGCCTTTCAGGAAGCTATTCCCTGAGTGACTGCTAGCCCTTAAATTGCTCTTCAGGTAATTTTATGGTATCCTCATTGCTATTATCATTGACTAATACAACTCGAGAGTCTACTAATTAATGTATATTCTAACCACAAATCTTTATTCTCAATTTATAGAAGAGTTTGTATAGAAAAGAGTTATATTCTTTCCTTTTTATTAACTGACTTCTATGAGGTATTAATGACTAACCTTGTGAAAGTGTTAAAGTACTTCTGAAAATGTCTAATTTATTCCCAAGGAGCAATGTGATTGCTTAAAGAATCTGCTTGAACAAATGACTTTATTAAATAACCAAGTGTTTCTAAAAAGAATGGTGTTAAAGAGGCCATACAAAGAATATTAATTATAAAATTTTCATTTTGGCCCACATGGGAGAAAATAAAATGGAACTAGATAATGGACATAGAAAATGTTCAGTCTGTTTGGATTTTTGCCTTCCAGACATTGCAGAAAAGCTTAACACATAAGAACTAATAACATTTAAATTCTCATATAATTTAAATCATATTATCGAAAGATGCAAGTGAGAACAGTAGGCCATTGAACAATATCTGCTGTCATGTGACATTATTATGAAATTAAGGTAAATACCTAGGCATGCATTAGATAAACAGCAAAGTCTAGGATCTTATTATTTACATTATTCTTTTCAGGTACGTTCCTCTGAAATAAACTTTAGGTCTGCTCAGAAAGGATAAATGTGAAGGATAAATGCTTTCCATTCTTCTATACCGTATTCTTCTGTAGCTTAATACATTGTATGTAGTCATGATATGCCATAGTGTAAAATACTACCAGCATATGTTTGGAACAGTCTATTCATTTTGTCTTTTTAAAATTAATTTTAGTTTCTATTTTTAAATTAAATCAAATTAAATTTTTTATAAAAACAGGGTCTTGCTAAGTTACCCAGGCTGGTCTTGAACTCCTGGGCTCAAGCAATCATTCTGCCTTGGCCTCCCAAAGTGCTGGGATCACAGGTGTGAGCCACCATACCTGGCCCTCTATCCATTTTAGAACCATATATTTTACAGCTTTGTTGGAATTCAAAGTATTTTTTTAAAAAATTATTTTTCTTTGCCTGGAAACTTTCATTTAAGGAATTCAAAATATTTTTAAATGGAATATAATAAATGGTGGATTTATATGTGGATGCATTTAAAATAATAGAATGTATACAAATGTGAATGTCTAACTCTATGTGTGTGCATATATAACAATTTTCCTCCCTTTGACATTCTTTGAGGGATGTTTTGTACAGTGAATATTAGAAAATTAGATAATATCATTATCATCACCATCAAGAATGTTGGTGGGAAAGCTATGTTGAAAGGTCAGGAAAATTTTGTAACTTGCACGTTTGGCAGTTACTGAATGATACGTGGCATAGCATCCGTGGTCTCTACACAGTTATTGTGATTTGGCTTAAATTATGTTCAACTTCTTTCATTTGTTGCCATGTTTTTTCAAAATGTCATTTTAATGATAATTTTAATTATAATTAAGTGTGCTGCTTAAAGTACCAAACAAGATAAATTGTGAAATAGGGGAATATTTTTGTTTTGCCATATACATTTACTTATTTACACAATTAGTTTAGTTTAGTATGCTATGATGTAAGGCAAAGGTAGAGAAAGGTATGAATATAGTAGTTTGAATCTGAAGTTTGTATATCCTTTAATAAACATGTTTTCATGCAATCAGAAAAATACTTATGCTTCTTATCTGGATATCTAGACATTAATCGAGACATGTATGTTTTATGATTATCTCTTTATTTAATGTAATATTCAATATATTTTAAAGCATCATATGTATTGCAGATGTATATTTGTACATATATACATCTATGTATGTATATATGTATTTTGAGATGGAGTTTGACTCTTGTTGCCCAGGCTGGAGTGCAATGGGGTAATCTCGGCTCACTGCAACCTCTGCCTCCAGAATTCAAGTGATTCTCTTACCTCAGCCTCCCTAGTAGCTGGGATTACAGGTGCCCGCCACCATGCCCAGCTACTTTTTGTATTTTTAGTAGAGATGGGGTTTCACCATGTTGACCAGTCTGGTCTTGAACTCCTGACGTCAGGTGATCTGCCCGCCTTGGCCTCCCAAAGTGCTGAGATTACAGTTGTGAGCCACTGCATCTGGCCTACATATATATATTTTTCTATATGTAAATGTAGTCTTAGTTTAAATCTGGAAAATCTTGCTAGGTTGATTTCTTCTTTCATATATATAAGAACATGATACTATAGTAATAAAACAGATCATCTTGTTAACATACCTTTTTATTTTATTCAGTTATAAAAAATACAGTTATTTACTTTCCTCTAAAGACATTTATAAGTATTTCTATGTGATGTTATTTTAAACAGAGAACTTTTCTGATTGGTTGTTACAAAAGCTATTGTTGATAATCTTCTATGGATTTACTGGCAGTAGCAGAAATATCAAGAAACACTCTCATTCTGGAGACATAACAAGGTGGTGACGATATTTAATAACTGTGTGGTGTACACTTGAAAGTTACTAACAGAGATTTACTGAATTTCCTAATTTACTAAAAGAGAAGTATTTTCACCACCACAAAATTAGGTGAGGTGGTATGTTAATTAGCTTGATTGTAGCAATCATTTAACAACATATGTGCACATGAAAACATGTTGTACACATTAAATATCTATAATTTTTATTTGTTAATTATACATCCGTAAAGCTGGAAATAAAAAAGCCACTTTGGTTTCTTCTTTCACTTTTTATGCCAGACTGAGATAGTTTCTTCTATTTCTGCAATGAGTGCAAGGGAGGTCCTCTGTAATTTTGTGGAGAAGAGTTAGTTTGTAATGTTGGAAGATGAATTTACTGCAGCTTCTTCAGTCACCTTTCTTCAAATCAGGGTGTAATTTTATTGAAGGAAGTCCCAGGTACACAGAGCCAATAGATGGCTGAAGGATTCAAGATATGAGCTCTTTTTCAATCTGTCCTTTCCTAATAGCTTTTTTGAAATCTAAATATTTTATATATATACATACATATATACATATGTGTATATATATGTATATCTATATATACATATATGTATATATATATGTGTGTATATATATATGTATATGGATGCTCTTTTCCAGTTATAAGACCAATATGTTTCTATTACATAATATTATATGCAGTCATCTCTCAGTATCCATGGAGAACTGGTTCTAGAATTCACTGCAGAGACCAAAATCCACAGTTGTTGCAGTCCCTTCTGTAAAATAGTATAGTATTGCATATAAACAATCCACATTCTGCCCTTAAAGCATCTCTAGATTACTTGTAATATCAAGTATAAAGTGTTTTCAAATAGTTTTTATAGGGAATGTTTTAATCTGTATTTTTTATTGTATTGTTATTTTTTATTATTTTAAATATTTTCTATCCATAGCTGGATGAATCCATAGAAGGAGAAGCTGTGGATACAGATATAAGCCAAAAGAGAAACATGAACGAAAAAAGGGAAGATAAAGGAAGGAAAAATAGTGAAACATACAGAGAAAAATAAAAAAGTCGAAACAAAAAGGAGAAAAAGTAATAAGGAAATAGAGAAAACTGGACAAAAGAGTGAGAAATAGAAGGAAGATGGAAGTTCAGAAAGATAGAAAATGGAAGGGAGTGAGAAAGAAAAATGAAAAGGAAGAGGAAAGATGAAGGAAGGGAGGGAGGGAGGGAGGCAAGGAGGGAAGGAAGGGAGGGAGGGGAGGAAAGGAAGGAAGGGAGGGAGGGAGAGATGGAGGGAGGGAGGGAGAGAGGGAGGGAGGGAGGGAGAAAGGAAGGAAGGGAGGAAGAGAGGGAGGGAAGGAGGGAGAAAGGACATCTTTATACAACGTTTAATAATACCATAATCTGTGCATCTTGTTCTGAGTTCAATGTGTTTCCAGTAGAGTATTTATTTCCTTACTCATGGATATTGAGCATGGAATGAGTTTTTTAATGTGCAAATTCCTGTTTTGTAACTTCAATCATTTTTCCCCAGTTTTTATTTTTGCTTGTTTCTGTTTATTTTCTTTTTTTTAACTAGGATTTGTTTTCCTATAGAAAAATGAAGATTATCAGTGGAGAGAAACAGAAAAAGAGGCATAAATTAGAGGTTGAGGCATTGCTATTACCTGTCTTGATGCAGCACCCAAGGAATTTAAAGGGACACATGACTGATATTTAAGCCCAGGTATTTGAGCCAGGAAGATGTACAGAAAGGATATAATCACATGCTTGTGTTTTTGTCTTTAAAAATATATTTTTTAGTTACTTTGAGGTGAAGACTCACTGGAGAAGTTCCATTGTAGCTGTCAGGCAGAGATGTCATTTTCAACAATTTTGGAACTCGACTTGTGAGCATACTTTGTAATAATTCTGACTTGCACTTCTGGCTGTTGAAATTTCTAGGTTTAACATAAATATTCAGTACCCATTTCTGCCTCCTTCAGCTGTCAGCTTCAACTCATCTACCTTTAAAAGTTTAATAACTTAGATTTGTATGGCACTTAACTGTTTTCAAGTCAATTTCAGAAATAAAATTTCATTTTGTTCTCAAACAACCTTCAGATGTCAAAATTAATATCCTAATTTTGGAGACAAAGGAACTGAAACACAGAGAGATAAATCTTTTCTTTCCTGGGTTACCTGGACAGCCATAAAAAGAAATAAGGTTACAACTCAACATTTCTGATGCCTACGTTAGGGAAATGAAGACGATTCTGTTTTGCTTTGCTTTTCATTTGGTAAGACAAACATCTGCAGGAAGAAATGGATGATCTGTCTAACCTCTCCTTTCCCCTTGTCAATACCCTGGGTCAGTCCCACTGTAATTGCCTGTAAGTGCCTTCAGTGGGAAGATTTTTTTTTTCTCTATTCTTCCACACAGTGGTGCTCAACTTCTAATGGCAACTTAGAAGTGACTCGCTATAAAAGGAACCTGGTAACAATCCCTTTCGTATGCGTTAATACCTGAGTGATATGGTTTGGCTGCATCTCCACCCAAATCTCATCTCAAATTGTAATCCCCTGTGTCATGTTGGGGGAGAGGACTTGGTGTAGGGAGGTAATTGGATTATGTGGGCGGGTGGTTCCCCCATGCTGTTCCGGTGATAGTGAGTTCTCATGATATCTGATGGTTTTATAAGGGGCTCTTCCCCTTTTGCAATCTCTCTCTTTCCTGTCACCTTGGGAAGAAGGTACATTGTTTACCTTTGCCTTCTGCCATGATTGTAAGTTTCCTGAGACTTCCACAGCCATGCCGAATGCTGAGTCAATTAAAACTCTTCTTTTGTAAATTATCCAGTTTCAGATATTTCCTTATAGCAGTGTGAGAACAGACTAATACATCGAGATCTCTAAGTGGTCAGAGAGATTTAGAAAGTCCCAACTCACTGAAATCAATACCCATTTCATTTGACACTTTTCCACTTCTCACTCACTCATGCATTCATTTCCTCATTTTCTCATTCAAATGTGTTTACTGAGCTGCTATTTCTTGCTATTCATAAGCCACTGTTCCCAATCCAGCTAATGAATAGAGAAGTAGCACCCCAGATTTCAGGAAGATTTGCCACTAAAGGACAAGACTTTTTTACCCGAGATAAAACTATGACTGAAGAAAAGAATGTTTAAAGATTCAAAGATAAGGGGGAAACATATTTTATAATCCTTAACAATACTTGGAGGTGGGGAGACTCAGCTTGCAAGAAATGGTTGAATTCTTATTCAATTTGCAAGACATCTCTGTATCATCCTTGTGGTTAAGGCTTTCAGGTGATGAATGAATCAGACTTCTAAATGCCTGGGTAGTTAGGCTGTTTTTGTTAAATGATTCATTAAACTCTGTAAATTCAGAAAGAAGAGGAAGTTAGAGGCAGTACAGTATTTCATGCCTGCTTGTTAAGCTCCTTCTTCACATAATGAGCAGAGTTTCAAAACTTTTGACTACACTGCCAATAGCAATGAAATATTTTCCTGAGGTAAGTGTGGTGCAGCTTCCTATTTCGAGAAGATACTTGCTGTGGATGGAGAAAATGGGTGAGAGCCAAGTTACCGCTTGTGTTCCATTACCTCCAATGAATTTGTGTTGAGCATCAAAAATTATTTCTTATCCTATTCTGACTTTGCTGTTTCCTTTAACTTATCAAGTTGTAATTCATTATGACAAAACTTCAGCTCTTTAAAACATGTTTTCAAGAAACCTTAATGAAGTATAATTTCTGCTTATTAAAAGGAGAAAGTGCAAACACAGTTCTTAAATGTGCATGTATATTTGTATGTGCTTTTACTTTACATTAATATCTGTGAAATATAGGATTAACTTTACCATAGAAGTTACATTTTGGAAATGATGTTTTTGTGTCACACTTTAATGTACATTTAGATAATAGTGACAGTAAAATGCAGCAACTAACAGATCATAGCATTATAAAATATAATTGAATTTGGCTCTTGTTAAATTGGAATTTCATAGATGGCTTTACCACTGATTTAATCTATGATCTTAGCAATATTAAGTAAAGATATGTCTGAAATTTTCTATTGACAAGAAAGGAAAATTGTCCACTAATGTACTATAGGGATATTTCCATAGGTAATTTATTTATTTTAATCAATTCACTGCAATCTTTATTAAATCTTTAATAAAATTACATCTTCAAATATGTTTTTCATATTTGTTACAACGGCCCCACCTTATTCTTTAAAGAGATGTCCATTATCTGCTACCATAGCCTATGAAATTAAAGCACATCAGAGAATAGAAAATATGTTCTTACATTGGAAGACCTTATGTTAGTTGCTGTAGTGAATCCCTATGATTTTTATATTGCCTTGTCCTTTATTTGAATATAGCTCTAACTTTTTTAGACCAGAAGCAGGTCTCAGTTACCTGTGACACAGTGTCCAGTTCTGTACCATACCCTCATGGCTCAAGCTGGTGGCCAGAGTTAAGAACTTAGGGCATCCCTGCCACCGAGCAGGTGGGGGCTCCCGCTTGCCTGGTGCTTCCTTTAAAGGGACCATTCAGACATTTCCCCATGAACTGAAAGTGACCCACAACCTATTGCCTTATATATACACTACTGGCTGCCACATGTATTCTTTCTTTGTGCCTGCCTCTTCATTCTGGCGTGACTGACTCATTACTGCTCCCCTAAATCATTACACCCTCCTTTCCCAGAATCTCTAAGTAATAAATCCTTGGGCTTATTTTCTGTGGTAGTGGTGGGTTGATTTTTCTTCCATCTGAAGTAAAAGGGACTGCCCTTGCAGGGGAGAACACAAGGCCAGGCTCCTAGTACTGGAGGATAGCCAGGAAGGCATAAATTGCACTTGGGTCAGACAAGAGCGGTAAGGGCATCTGCTGGTATCATCAGGTTTCCCTTGTGAGCCACCTTCTGGTCGTGGTTGAGACAACCAGACATTAGGCAACTCACCAACTAATAGAAAGATCCTGCGAAAGGCACACTGTAAGCACTTAGATCCACCTCCCCTTCATTTTTAATTAGGGCAGGGTTGCTGGTGGATGTGATACTGAAACTCCAATTTAGCTTAGGGCTTTCAAAATAGTTGCATTATTTTAGTTGCATTAAATAGTTGTACTCCTCCTTCTTACAATATGAACACTTGAGCTTTCTGCATTAGGTCTCAAATAGTAGTGAAAATATTTTATTTATATATAATTATTTAATTTCCATAATTCGCCCTCTGAATTGAGATATTCTACGCTGATGCAGGAACTTGCGGAGAATGTTAGAAAGCCTGCTAATATTGTGACAGTATAGGATTAAAACATTAATTCTAAATTTAAAATATTGAATTTAAAGAAGACCTGATACCTTTTTGCTTCCGATTTATAAAAATGAAATTTTAAAATATCTGAAGAAATGAGAGATATAATCTTTAGTCGATTTTCAGTATATTCTTCTGTGTAAGCAATCTAGAAATATTTCTGATTTCTTTTATAGTAATATTTGAAATTTCTTTAGTTGCCAAGTATTTTCTAGTTGAGATTTCTCTCTACCCTCAACTCTCAAAATCTCTTAACATTTTCTATGGGAAATTTCTATGTTCTACTTTTACAATGTCTGGGGAAGAACCTGGGATTCTCTTCACCTTTTTGTTAAAGTTTAAAGATGTCAACATAATTTTTACTTGTCATTTTTAAAGCCTTTCAGAATACATGTTGGCACTACAGGTGATTGTCTAATTGCTAGCAGGTAGCTGGTCTGATGTCCAAAGCATTACATTTGGGCTCAGGACACCTGATTCTTATTAAACTGCTATGCAGATAAATCTTACTCATCCACAGATGGTTTCAAAATGTAAAATTCTGGCAATAAAAAACAATCTGATTATTTTAATCTCTCTCTAATGTTTTATTACTTCTCCATGCTCATGTTTTAAATGCTCCCTTTTATCTCAACAGTGAAATTAGGGCTAGATTCCTTATATTTGCTTATTTAGATAGTGAAAATGAGTCAAAGGTATATTACTATTAGGAAACAAATATTACTCTATTATTATTTACAAAAGCAGATGAATCTAAAATTACCTTAAGTTAAAAAAAAAGCATTAAAACAATAAACAAAGCAAGATAAGCCTTTAATAGATTTCTGTGCAAAACATGCTGATTCAGTGTTAATACCCTGTGGTTGCAAGCTATATAGGGAAACTCAGACATGTATAAAGACTGATTGTAGCCTACTGCTTCCACCCTTCCCACCCACACCACCCAAAAGTAGAGGCGATCTGACTTTTAACAAATACCATATGTAGTATGTGCATATATAAATCAGAAGGCTTGAGGCTCTTTAGGCAACTGTTTCGATGGGTACATACTCATATTCTAAATCCTGCCACACAATCTCTAATTCCTACAGGCCACAAGCAGTTTCCCTGCTTCTTCACTGAATGCTGGACTTTCCTATATCTCTTCAAAACAGCATGCGTGTTTTTGATACTCTTTTTCTCTGTTTTGTGACCATTTGCCCCTACCTGTGTCCGAAGGCGGCTTTCCTCTATCATGACTTCTCAAGGCATAGTTAACGTGGCTGTTTTTCACATGCACACAAATGGATAATTCTTTGAGTAGAGTTAGTCCACAGGATTACTAACCCTAATGTAACCAACACCCACTTCGCAGAATTGTTTTTCAGGACTGAAAGTAAGCTTTCTCGGCTTCCGTGATGCAGAGTCCATTCTCTGAGCTTGAGCTTTATCTTTCGGGATTTTAAAAAACTTGTTTAGAGAGGCAACGTAGTTTGTGAAACAGTACCCTTCTATACTCCTAAGTACATTGGACCTGGGCTTCCACAAGTGTCATAATTCTTTCGAAACTCATCTGCTTTAGCATACATTATTTGACCCGGTGGCAAAAGCAATTAAGTAAATTCAGCAGTGGCGAGGCTGTGTCTTTCTTGTTTAGATTACTGGATATGCCTTAGGTGCTCGTTAAATATGTGAATAAATGCATATGAGCATGTGTATGTATATGATGCATCATCACTCCTCTCTCTTTCCACAGTTCCAGCTATAATCCAATTTCTAAAGCAATACCTTTCTAGCTCCATGACTGGCTTAGGAAATCTGTGACCTATGAATTTTAGTGCTTTGTACTTAGATCAAGAGGGAGTTAGGGTCCATATGTAATAAAAACTTTTATCCACCTACATCTGATTACAGATAAATTCTGATACCAAGCATTGATTAACCATAGTTTGTAATTGAAACCACACACCAGGTCACTAAAATTCAAAATTATTATCAAAGCTTCTGGATAAACCAGAGCTAAGTAAATGTCATATAAATTGTCAGAGGGTAATTCTGTCTCGGTTGTATTCCCTACTTTTGTATGTAGGGTCTTCTTTTTCAAATCTAAAAAGCGTGTCTCTAATTATTGAGGAAGGATGTAACGATCAGGACTTCCCATTTCATATATGAACAATCTGAATTTGTTAGGGAAAATTTTCTTAAAAGTAATGACAAAGATAAAGGTTTTTAGGACAGAGTCTTAATGACATTCTCAATTCTGCCCATCACCTGCAAATACACACACAAACCCTTATAAACACATGTGACCATACACAAACACACGTATATACCTATCACACTGTAACATATGACCCTATGTAATACAACATTAAGAAATTTTTATTTAAGTTCTATAAAGCTAGGTAGGATTTAAGTAGAAGTTAAAAAACAAGATTGAATTCTGGGTGTTATTATTCAAAATATGATTCCTGATAAGTATTTCTCTTTGATGAGTTGTCCCTTACCAGAAAATAATGAGCATCTTTAGAACATTATAAAAAATACTTCACTCATCCTTTTAGAATGGAAGGTCCTTCAAATACCAACAAAGTGCATTCGGAAAGGTGGGCTTAATTCTTCCGTTCTCCATTTTTTTCTTTCTGAAAAAGTTAAAATACCCTTGGGATTTAGCAAAGTGTTGTGCTATGTTATATAAGAAGGGTCCAGGTACATCTAACAGGTAACATTGATTGCTCTCTTAGTGCTAAGTGTTTCTGTTAGCATGCATTATCTGCCTTTTGTAATGTAGGAAACTCAGGCGTAGTGAGTTGAAGTCACTTACACTCACCACTCACTCAAACTCGCCACTAGGTAAGTGGCAAGTTCAGGCCAAACCCAGGCAGCCTCACTGGAACGGTGAACTCAGATGGCAGCAATCTGACTGATGATTGCACTGAAGAACAATGCACATGGCATAAGAATAGCTCCCTTTCATTTCTCTTGATGAAGAAGGGTAGGCTGAATACTTTATGTACTTTAGGTAATTGTCACTGTAAGCAGCACTGACTTTGACTTCAGAAAGCAATTGATGGGAATGCAGGCTCGTAGAAGTGCAGCTGTCACACAGATGTAGAGTCTGAAAGCAGTTTTCTGGTTTGCTTTTCGGTACACAAAGCTGCCCTGGTAAGGCATTGAACTTAACTGGATTCTAAGATCTGGTAGAGAGAACCATATTGATACTTATATGAACTCTAGAGTTTTGGTAGAAAAAAATCAAAGGTAAGTAAATGCAAAATAAATAGTTTTCAGACATAAATATTCAAATGTATAAATATATGTCAGATATAAATATACATATTAATATATAAATATATATTATATAAATATTATAGTCAGATATAAATATTTAATCATCATAGATTTAGACCGAAGGAGGCCGACATAAAAAAACATTACTAATTTCTTTGCTGGATATAGCTCAATGATGGTGGAATCTTGAGTCAGAAGAAAATTCTGTCAATGAAGGCGCTTGAGTGGGGGCATGCCTGGGCCACGCAGGCCAGGCTCTGCACCTCAACAAGGCTTACGAAAATGTCCCATATGCCAATCTCTGATAATACAAGCTTCGAGAAACCTACCTGATTATTCTTAAACTGATGAGGCTTTGACGACAGTTGCCCAGTGGTCATGATTTCAGGCTGAAATTCAGTTCTAGCATAAAAGCAGTTCTCAACGTAAGATTTGCAGAGAGCTGGGGCTGCTTGATGTCTTTTTAAGGTATTCTGGAAATAAAATCTATTTTCATAGCAATAATAATAATATTAAAGTGTTAAGCTTTTCAGAAACTACATGACAGGTTATGGTGCAACACACTGAATGCAGATGCATATGTGAGGATCCAGCTAACATGAAAGGATTTACCAAAATGTAGAATAATGACACTCCACAATTAAGTATTTCTAAAAAAAATATGGCTATGCATAAATATGTTATTTGTATGAACACATACTGATTTATTATTATTTTAAATTAATTAATTTAAAGTGTCTTTTAATTACTAATGCGGTAAATATTGATCATTACAACCCATGTAAGAAAAAGCTCTTCAGGGAGGGCTCTCAATAATTTTTAAGAGTATAAAGGGACCCTTGAGAAAACATGAGAACTTAAGAAATCTTGATACTTCTTTAGAATCTTGAGAACTACTGAAATTTAAGAAGAGGTCAGACCAAGTGTTTTTGTAGTAGTTCTTCGCTGTTTTTGTTTCATTTGTCTTTGGCCCTTTGTTGTGTTATTACTTCAGTATGTTGAAGCAACTTAAAAGCTGAGTGGCAGAAAGGACAATAGGAGATAATAAGAGTAAATCTTTTTCAGTCCTTTTTGATATTTAACAAAGGACACCTTTGGCTGTGATGGCAATAAAAGTAAAATGATAATGGAACTTGGCAATGAATTTTCCTTCCAGAGAAAGGAAAGGGTAAATAATTTATTTACATATAAATAAGGTATTTTAGAAAAATTTCCCTCTATAACTGATAGAAAACATGTATCTAAACAAAATGACAACTTATAAACACATATAACTTTCAAGATCAGAGCAGATGTTGTTTTTCAAGGTTCCAGTAAAATGACTCTAGTAAAATGAAGCATATTTTTTTCAGATGGGCATTAATTATCATTAATTATCATTGGTTAGCCACATACAGAACACAGGACACACTGCATGCATATCGGCTGAAGCTTGTGCTAGGTAAGAAAGAGCTTTAATGAGATTTACAAGAATATAATATTTTTATTTTTTTAAAAAAACACCTTTACCATTATAATGACTGTTAGTGAAACTGATTTTTTAAACTAAAGAAATGAAAATTAATTTTGATGAAAGAATTACATATGTAAACCTAGGTAAATAATAAAACTTTGTGATTAGCCAATGTCTTGCAAATTTGAACAATATGGCTATTTGTAATTTTTCCTACTCCTGAATATCTGAAGTCTTAAGAGTTTTTGTTTTATGTATATAAAACTGAACCTAAAATGCTCCTGGTAGCATTTTTGACACTTTATGTTTTGCATTTGAACATATACTGTCTCAACTTGCTGATACCTTTTTTCTTTTGTCATTTATTTTAGCAGTAGCATTTCACTTTCTTGAACTCTCTTCTCTCCACAATATCACTGAATACTAAATTGGTATATTTTAAGCAATAATTTAATATTTAATTGTTGTAAACAAGAAGCATGGCTTATACCATTTTGTGGTTGTATTTATGTGGTTGAGTATTTCATTTTCCAAATCATGGTAAATAGTAAGATGATACCATAAGCAAAAAAACACTGTGGTTCACAAGAGGTGGACAGTGGGGTTTATATCACCTGAATCACATTCAAAACATACACGTATTTTATAGCTCAGGTATTTAGTATGAATGATAAACTTTTCTGAAATTCTACTTTTGCTGTGTTGAATTTTACCTTAAACTCATTTAGAAATAAATAGCATTATCCAACTATTAATTAGCAAAAATATTTCCCAAATAAACATAACCATAGTTATCTCCAAAGATATTTTAGAAAATGCATGAGGCATTTTAAATAGAAAACTCTATTCACTTTGACATCTGGGAATAATGCAAAAGAGCAGATTGTCAAATCAGGCTTGAAAGAATAAGATATCTTACTTAGAATTGAGCTCTAGTAATAATTTCCACCATTCAGGTAATGACAGGGGGCAGGGATGAAGCTGAAAAAGGCCCCAATCTATTAGCACAGTTCTTCAACTACTCCCCATTTTAAATCTTTGCTCTACATATAACATGTAAGTTTTTTCATGTCTGAAGTCTCCAAATATGTATGCAGTCACTTTGCTTACACAGACAGCAAATAATATGTTATGAATCAGCACCATTTATAGTCACATAGTCTAGTTGATATTTTTTTGGATGGCTCATTTAATCTCATGAATAGAAACTATCGGTCATAAATCCATAATTTCCAAGTTTCTTTACTATAAACAGCCTATACAGATCAGGTACATCCTACGAATGGTGTTCCATCAATAAGAACTCTCCCACAAGGAAATTGCATTGACTCACTGCCCAGTGGTCTGTTATTAGTGTATCTACAAGAGATTAAGCTGTGATAACTTCTTTTTCTTTTCCAGAGTTATTATTTTGTTAAATGAGAGAGTTTATTTTATTATTATTTGAGACAGCATCTTGCTCAGTCACACACGCTGGAGTGCTGTGGCATGATCATAGCCCACTGTAGCCTTGACCTCCTGGGCTCAAGCAATCCTCTTACCTCAACCTCTTTAGTAGCTGGGACTACAGGCACATGCCATCATGACTGGCTAATTTTTAAATTATTTGTATAGACAGAATCTCTCTATGTTTCCCAAACTGAGAGAGTATATTTTAAATTGTTGCTAATCTCTTTCCTACTTCTACTAATTCTTAAATTCCTTAAGTTTTGGTCAACTAATATTAAAATAGTTGTAATAGTGTTATGTGATTATTAGAAAATCATATCCCAGATGTTTCCAAAATTCTCAAATATGATACACATTTTTATCTGAGTAATAAATATTTGAGGCTGGGCACGGTGGCTCACGCTTGTAATCCCAGCACTTTGTGAGGCCAAGGTGGGCAAATCACCTGAGGTCATGAGTTCGAGATCAGCCTGGCCAACATGGTAAAATACTGTCTCTACTAAAAGTAGAAAAATTAGCAGACCATGGTGGCAGGCGCCTGTAATCCCAGCTACTCGGGAGGCTGAGGCAGGAGAATCACTTGAACATGGGAGACAGAGGTTGCAGTGAGCCGAGCTCATGCCATTGCACTCCAGTCTGGATGACAGAGCCAGACTCCATCTCAAAGAAAAAAAAAATTGACTTAGAAAATGTTCTTGTTTATTTGATTGTGTTAAGATTTTGGAATTTTAGATTTAAAAGGTAAGAAAATTAAAACCCAGAGACCTTAGGCAATTTTCCAAGGTTTCACATATGTGTAGTACAAACACTTCTTTCACATATAAATCACAAGTCAGTATTGTGTTCTCTCTACTGTTACACGTTTACTTTGGTAAATCTTATTTTTAAAGTTAATTTTGACCTTATTATCTGTTTTTTATTTCCTTCCATCGAGTTGTGATATTACTAGATTTTTTTTTGCAGTGATTTATGTGTCATATTGTAAGAAAAGTAAATTTATTGGGACAAGAAATTAAAGAGAAAGCTGAACTTGAAGATCATCACAAAAAATAATGCTATAAAACTTTTTCATAATTGCACTTTGCCTAAATTTAGATTCAGATAGCTATAAAATCTAATCTGAAATAATTCTGATGTCTTTAATGTAAGTTCTCATAAAGCACTGTTATTTTATAGAAAATTATTATCATTCTTTATAGATGAATAAGAATTGTATGAGAGGATATAAATGTTGAATTATCTTTATAGACATGACTGATGGCAAAATTTATCACTAAAGTCCTTAGAAATATTTGCCAATCCACTTCTTTTTCAGTAGGAAAATAGGCTCAATCTTTTAGAAAATGAATTACAGAAGATTTTCATGTAGTAGCTATTTAACACTTTAAGAGGCATAATTGGGAATATCTATAAATAGATTAGGGCATTGATAAATTGCATGAACATCCGTTGGTAAGAATAAACAAACAAGATTAAAGAGATGAAAGTTTATATTTAAAATTAAAATTTTTATGTTTCTGTGTGTCACGCCATTACTATCAAAGTGGTTGTCCATTATACCAGAGAGCGAGAATAACTTTTAAGTCTGAAATATTGCTTAGAAAGACTTTGAGCAAAGCATTTTGTGAAGATATCAAGAACAATTATCAAAATAGATACTGAAGTTATTGTGACTGCAGTGTGCCACTCACAGATGCTCCCTACTTATTACTTTTTATAGAGGAATGCAGTCTTTTACAGTGAAAATAGAGATTGAATGTTTTATTCATTCAACATAAAGCATTTTTGAATTAACATCTTAAAATTTATTGTTTGTTAACCAGATCAGGATGAAAATACATTCAAACATCTTTTTTTTTTTCATTCTCAAAAACATTCTTTCTTAACTCTTACAATATCTTAAACATTTGAAGGGTATTGGACATAAGAAATGAGACCTCTCTGAAAAAGACCTTTTCATTTTCACCATATCTTTGCTCATTTTAAACTCTCATGATAATATTTTAAAGAAAAGTTCTAGGCCAGCAGTCTCTGCCTAGATTTCCATTTTGGCTCTCTGAAGTAGAGAAAAATAGAGACATCCAGGTAGAGATAGTGTAAATTCTTAGGCTTCATCCATTGTGATAACATTGCTTCATGGTTCCATGAAGCCTGCACAAGTTGTATTCAAAATCCTACATGCAAATACTGCATGCATTACCATTGGAGAAGCTAGGACCCCAGTTTTCTGTTAGTCCTTTAACTATATACACTAAGCAATAGTTTGGCTGGCTGCCCATCTATATTGCCCTTAGGAGTATCATAGGCTATTGGCTATCACTATATATTTCTGTAAGGATCTGACTATCCAGACTGCCATTCCAAATGTTTCACTCTATGTGGTAGTTACACCCACCTTGCCATCTTTTCTCTGCTCATCCGGTATCTATTCATCCTACTGGCAATACAGAAACCATCATTTTTTACCATCAGCTTCAATCATTAGAAAAATACAATCTTTTGAGTTAGTAACAATGCCAGTGGCCTCTTGGAAAGGATCACAAGGGCCAGAGGAATCAAGACATTTAGGATTCTGTCTAGATCTTTCTATTTCTAGCTTCAGCATAGACATTTGTTGAGCCTGAAAATGTTGCCTTCTCTGAAATTTGATCACTCATATCATTGAGTTTTGTGCCTACTTTCTGTTACATCCATTCTCCAGCTGCAGGTGATGAGGGTCTCTCTAATGCAGTCAATGGAGTTCTTTAAGCTTGTTTCAAGGTAATCATAAACTGGCCTGAATCTGCTCTTTATAATGTATCAGTGGCATTCAGCAACAACCACCACCCAGTTTCACAGTCCTTACAGTTAATAGTTACTCATACTTCTCATATGAGTGCTTCACCTTCAACCTCTATTATACCCAGTTCACCCCAGTGGAGACCTTCTACAGGATGGAACCAGGTAGGATGTGCCAGTGTTCAACTAAGTTGCCAAATCCATATAGAATAGCTGCACCATACCCCGAACCAAGGGAGTTGAAAACTGTCCCTCAGCTGTTGAGCCTGCTGAAATCACTCTTCCTCAACATAGAGCTGCTTGGGGTAGGTGCAGTATCTAACTGAAATACTGTGGCCTCCAATTGTTCTAGTTTAGCTCTGCAGATTTTGTTAAACAAATGCTTCTGTGTTTGCTGTAAGCTCTTCAGTCAATCTCTAGGAAGAATTGACCTGGAAGTTTCTCTTTGCTAAGTTTGACCAATTAAATCAATTTCTCTGGAAGAGAGATTTTCCTGAGCTCCTCATACCACCATTCTGCAAGGTCAGCATTGATCCTTTTTATATGAACTCAGTGTGTCCATCATCTTTCCAAGCTCCTGTGTGTTTTACTGCTACTTGCACCTGCAGCCTTCATCAGGGGATAATTTCTGGCCACCAGAGTTCCCTTACTCATATGGAGAAGTCACAAGTGCCTACGACTTTTGTCAGTTCTCTGCTCCTGAGGAAGCCTGTAGCCAGTAATTACTTATTTGGAGTGCAAACATGCTGCTCATTTGTCTTAACACAGAGCAAACTCAGGAGAATAATTTACATTCCAGAGCTCTCCACAGCATCAGGCAGATTTGGCTTCTTCTGCTTCCCTATCCTGTTTCTTATTCCCTTGCTACCACTTCCTGGGAGCATTTCCTAAATAAATCACTTGCACTTGAATTCTTGGCTCAAAATCTGCCACTGTGGGAATCCAAATTAAGACAAATATTTTTATAACATCCCCATGACTTTGCAAGAGCAGCACCTCACAAAAAGCAGTGAGTTCATAAAAGAAATGGGCTGAGACAGAAAAAGGACAGTACTCAGGATTAGAGTCTTAATAAAGATTTCACTTCAGGAGGTAATAAACAGCAAGATAACAGAAATTTATAAAATGAGTCAACTAACTGTGTCAAGTTTTGGGCTATAGGAAGTTCATTTTTGTAGAACAATGAAATGACAGCTTGCATTGTACAAGATTTAAAAAGAGAATGGAGATGGGGCAGGGCTGACATACTGTGTTCAGTTCATTCTGGTTTGTGTTCCTGGTCAACAAGTGACAACAATGGAATTCAGACAAGATTTATTTCATGAACCTTCCTTAGAAGTTTAGGAGAATTATCTCAGTTATAAAGACTTGTCAGTTCCAGGAACATGGTAGCAGACTAAGTCTCTGGATCTTTAACTAACAATAAAAAAGGGAGAAAAATTTCCATTAACTTCTATAAATGCTTATTTGTTTGTTAGTGTACCAATATAGTAGACTTTATCAATTAAAATGTGATACTTCTATATGTATGTGTGTGTATTGTTCTAATGGAGAATTCTGCAAAAAATGTGTATATTTATTTGATAAAAATTGTTATGAAAAAGGGTTTGAAAGAAATAGTAGCATATTTTTAGGGCATAACCGGGGGTCGGGGGTGGGCAGGACAATAGTCCATGGGCCAGATATAAATAAATGACCTAATTGATATTTTAGCCATGGGAAGAAGGTGGGAGAGGAAGGTGAAAATAGGGCAATATAAAAAATAAAGATTATAGGGTAGGCGCAGAGGCTCACACCTGTAATCCCAACACTTTGGGAGGCTGAGGAAGGTGGATCACTTCAGGTCAGGAGTTTGAGACCAGCCTGGCCAACATGGTGAAACACCGTCTCTACTAAAAATACAAAAATTTAGCCAGGTGTGATGGTGCATGCCTGTAATCCGAGCTACTCTGTAGACTGAGGCAGGAGAATCACTTGAACATGGGAGCCGGAGGTTGCCTTGAGCCAAGATCATGCCATTGCACTGCAGCCTGGGCTACAGAGGGGCACTTTGTCTCCAAAAAAAATAATAATTACAGACCTTTTATGTTTTGTTGATTTTTTAAAAGTAATAACTTTATTATATCCTTGATGGCAAACTAATTTAAGAACCTAATTGTTGGATAATTTTATATGAAGCAATATCACTGGTAAAACACCATCTCAGATTCCAATAACAATGTTTCATTCTTGCCTGACTTTCTCCAGGTTATTGAGTTTCCCCAGGTATCGAGAAGATAACTTATAAGACACCCCAGGATTAAATTAATAAATTTAATTAACATAATGCATCATTAACTCCCTTGTTAGTGTGAGAAACTGGTATATTTCTCTCCTGTGATTACCAAGTTCCCGAGTTTGTGTGGGTGTGACCTAGTTTACAGTTGCTTAGTATTTGAGAATCATGGCATTTCTGCTTCCACGTTGCCCTGCTAACTTTTGCGATGCTCACACTACAATCCCCTGGGGATTTCTCACTGATCCCTGGACCACAATACCAGGCAGTGGCTGTCTCAGCAATTAGTTGGCTTACCTTTCTTACTCAGAAACCTGGTTCATCCACCAATCAATCACTAGGGGAAGTAAACACATTTCTTATCACCTGCAGCCATATCCTTTTCTATCCTCTTTTCTTGAAGTCTTTCGTTTTTTTCCCTGATGTTTCATACACTATTTTTTTTTTCCAATCCAAGCAGAGTATTCTTTCCACTTTCTATGGAAACATTTTCTCTTCATCTAACCTACAGGATTGCCTCTGTTTGCATCTTCCAGAATACATCATTAGCTCTTCCTTCTTTACTCCAAGGTTATAGAGGAAGGTGACCATGTGGCTTTAATTAACGTGCTGCACCAGTTAGCTGGAGCAACAATGGAAGAGCAGTAAATGATGCAGATATGGTTTGGCTCTGTGTCCCTATCCAAATCTCATGCTGAACTATAATTCTTAGTGTTGGAGGAGGCACCTGGTGGGAGGTGATTGAATCCTGGGGGTGGGCTTCCTTCTTATTGTTCTGATGATAGAATTCTCATGAGATCTGGCTTCCCCTTTGCCTTCTGCCATGATTGTAAGTTTCCTGAGATCTCCCCAGCTGTGCTTCCTGCCCAGCCTGCAGAACTGTGAGTCAATTAAGTCTCTGGTCTTTATTAATTAATTAGGCTCAGGTAGTTCTTTATAGCAGTGTGAGAATGGACTAATACAGATACTGTTTGGTGATGGCAAAAGGGAAAGCTCTGTGCAGGCCAGAAAAAGCTCACTCTGACTTCATATTATGTAAATTTCCTAATAAACATAATTTGTCATTAATCTGTCACATCACTATAACTGTGAACAGTAGTTATAGTGGCATTTTATGTTTAGAATGCACATATGCTATGTGTATGTGTATTTATGGTTCAAGTAACTGACTTGGAATCTCTATATGTTTTAAGCAGAAATAAATTATCAGTAATTTTCCATTATCTTTATTTCATTGTAATGTACTGAGTAAATATTCTCATCACATCTTGATAAAAGCAGGTATATAACTGCATGGGCCCAAAAAGCAATTGTAATAAAGTTGCCATCTGGTTTCTTCACATGAAATTTAGTGGCCCAACTTTGGCAGTGGTTTCTCTATTGTCACATATAAAACTTTTTCATCAGATCTCATTATCCTTAAGCAGATGACACCATTGACCTTTTTATTAAAAAAAATTGCAAAAAATGTGGACTTCGCAAAATCACTCCATCCTGGTTCTTCCCTGTCACTGGCCATTTTGAGTTCTTTCTTCCTCTCTATTCTTTATTCTGGTTCTGTGTTAAATTTTTATTTTCCTCAGGTTTCTCAGTTCTTGGATTTTTTGTTCCAGATATTCTTTCAGTTGTAGTGCCTTTTCAACTGGTTGTGCAAAAAGAGAAATTACTGGCTGAAATAACTGAGTAGTCCGGGGGTGACTTAGCTTCACTGTGACACCAAAATGTGTTACCATGATCCACTTTGGCTCTCTGCAGGACTGACTCTGCTCTCCTGCTCTGTATGTAGGCTTCATTTTTACGAAAATCACCAGCAAGAGGACAAGAGCAGAACCAAACTGCAAGTTTCTGGATGCAAATATAGGGGAAAACCCAAGGGTCCCTCTTTGTAAAGTCCCAGTGGAATATGACTGATAAGAGTCATTCTAATTACTGTCTAGAGGATCCTAAGAATCAGTGGAGTGTGCTAACTAAGGTAGGCATTTGGCACTGACATTTTGGAAAGGACAATTCCTTATGCAATAATGCCTGTGCATTTGGTGGTGCTTAACATCCCTCAATCTAGGGAAATAAGTACCTGTAACATCCCCCTCAGAATGGAGAACTGCTGGGTCAGACCCATCAGGGCCCTTACATCAATAATTCTGAATGGGATAGAATCCATCTGACTTAATGTCATAGGCTCAGAAAGTGGGAGGATAGATTTCTGATAGGAAATGTATTTACTATTTTTTTAAAAAGGTGTGAATTTTGGCTGGCACGAATGGATGTCCATTATAGTGTTTTTCAATTTATATACCCTCGTCTCAGGTATTGTCATCCTTAAGATTCTAACTCTCAGTGGTCAGCTAACAGCAGGATTCATCTGCTGAGGTCCAAGCCAATGTATACAAATAATCTCGTCTGGTATTGCAGCTCCATGGGATCTAGTCTTGAGCTTATTTCCCTTTCATCGTAAGTTTGTTCTTCCACATTATCTCACTTTCCATTGCCTAGTCCATGGTTCAGCACATACTGTACCCTCCACTAAATCACATTGATTATGTCTTCTAATATTGCTATAACCCATCCTTTCCATTCACATATTGTAATGCCTTGAGTTATCATAATAGAGTAAGTTGTATTATTACAGAAATGATTTATCTAACTCATTCTAGCATCTCCCTACTTGTCCAATACATAACTGCCAGAATATTCTTTCAGATATGATTATTTCAATACCTTGATTAATAGTATTTATTGATTTCTGAGCCTTTATAATAGAGATTGAACTATAACTGTTCATTGGAGTTGAACAGTTATATGGACTGTGGATTAAATCTGCCCTACTGTCTGTTTTTCTTTGTAAAGTTTTATTGGAACACACTCATGCACATTCATTTACACAATATCTATGACAGCTTTCACACTACTAGAGTTCAGTAGTTGCCTTTTACAGATAAAGTGTTTTGACAGTTGCCCTATAGAATAAAAACTTAGTCTATTAGAATGCCATGCCCTATAACATTTTGCTTCTATTATCAAATCCTCAGCCATCCATATCTTGAAAACCATCTTACTATATTTTAAATACCAGATTTGATTAGTTCATGGGATACAGCATGCTATTTCACTAGCTCTTTCCTGCTGTCTTCTCAATTTGATCTAATTTTGAATCTTATCCAAATACAATTACACTTTAAAACATTTGTCTTAAATGTAGCTTCTTCAGAAAGTCTTCTGTGATTCCAGGTAGATAAAATATTAATAATTTCATTTATATTTTACTTCTTTATATATTAAACTTTATTCTGTTATTACAATTGTATTTTCTGTTTATAAATTCATTTTTTGCAATACCCAGTGAAACTTAAAAATAGATATTACACATCATTAATATTATTCTCCCAAACCTCCAAAATATTCTCTTTTATATGGTAGAATCATAATAAATATTTGGCAGGTGCATAACTGAGTCATTTTTAAATCTGAATTGGGGATACCAGATAAACATTATTCATACAATGGGCTTAACATAGCCTAATTTTGTTGGTATACATCTCATTGTACACTATTGTTGGGGTCCGACCCACAGGCCCCACCCCAGCAACAGATGAAAAATTCACTCAAACACCGATATTCAGTGAAAGGGCAGGCTTACAGGTCCTTGGCCATTCACAAACACTTGAGGACAGTGCCGTAAAGAGCTAGCAACCACAGCCCAACTCTCTGGCCTTGCCAGTCTTTATTCAGCACACATTAAATGACAAAAGCTTTGTGTCAACATCATTAGAAGGTAATGATTGAAGACCAGGTTCTGAGGCATAAAACAAACACCATTTGTGGGTAAGAAACCTGGTTGCCCTCCCCCGAGAGAGCCATGCAGCAGTGAATGGTTAACGGTTAGTTTTAGGAACATATGAGTAGACAACTTATTTAGATAAACTCCCTTACATTCCTTTGTATCTACTCTATGTTATTTGCACAAGGAAAGAGGATTAGGCTGTCTTCAGCCATAACCTCCTTCCCAAGGCTTTTGCAAAAACCTTCCAGCCTTCCAGGAAGATTTGTGACTATTATAATCTTACAATCTCTCCCACCATCCTGATTGAAGCCCCGCACACTGTTACCTGTGGAGTTTCTACGATACATAATACTATTAAAACTAATGTAGCTCTAATATTAGTAAAATTAGCTACCACTTAGTATGAAGAATTAAGTTTGATTTAGATAGATAAGGTGATGATGTTGAGGAGTTACTCTCATAGGTGGATACTCATTGTTTTAGAAAACCAGTACTATTTGAGATAGGTTTGGTTGAAATGCCATTAGGATTTTTGCAGAAGTTTCCTTAGCAATGCAAATACCATCTATTGTAATTTGCTAAAATAACAGCTAATGCTCAAACGGTTTGTTATTACAATGGTGATAATACTATTCTTTTAACATAGTGGCATATTTTTTAAAGCAGTATGATTTCTATGATTGCTTTGATTATAAAATACAAATTTATAGCGTTTGAGTAACTCTTTGGCATTCCCTGCCTCTGACTCCCTGACTTCTCACCATTACACCCAGGGATGTACAAGATGCCATGTCACTCACATTACTGAGCTTTTCTTGATAAAGGCAGGAATGGTTTTGCAAACTCAGCTCCACCATCTTGGTTAGAGTATAATCAGTTTACTCATGCAGATGTCAGGAAACTTTGTACTCTTGGAGATTCTCTTCTGTGTAAATTACACCTGGGAAGAATGACCTCAGGGATGCTTATGGGCCCTTAACTCAGCTTTTCTCTTCCTCTGTGCACTTCCTTGGTCCAATCAATACGGATGCCTTTCTGAAATATTCCCTATCCCATGTTTGTCGCTCTTGTGTAGTTTGGCTTGAAGACTAAAGATGTACCCCAATTTTCATCCTGTTTCCTTGGGGCCCTGTTTTATGTTTCATCATTCTCAGAACAGGAGCACTTCTGTTTTCCAGTCCTCATTTGGCAGACTGACTCATGTGCAGACATTTGTAGAATGTGTCTCACAGTTTTGGGAATTCATCATTAACATTTCACAAAAGTATGTCTTGTCTTATCATTGGAACTTCGTTTTTAAAATATTCTTTATGTCATCATGAAACTCGTTAGGTCAGTTGTTACTGTACATATCTGAATAGCTTATCCCTCTTATTCTAATGGTATAGCCTGATCCATTTCCCAAATTCAGTTTGTAACATTTCATGTTGAATGGCAGTGTCTTTTGATTGATAATGGACTCTTCTGTAGTATGTTATAGTACTCTTAAACCTAAGCTTGAGAATTGTCAGAAATATATGAGTACCACATGGAAATGGGGAGAAATGAAAAAGATAAGTAACATCCAGTTTTGCTTCAAAAATATTTTTGTCCTAATAGGAAAGGCAGTTAAAGGAAACAAGTATATGCATTCTGTAGTGAACAAAATTGAGTGCTAAATAGAACTATATGTGAAATACAGCATGAGTGTATATAAAAAAAGCAATTACTTCTTACTAATGGGACCTAGGAAAATTTATCCTAGACATGTGACTTGAGATTCAGAATGAAAAAAATTATATATACAGATAATTACATATTGAGAATTAATGGAGAGACTTTCTGTTCTGAAGAAATATCTTGTAAAAATGTGCAGATACGAACATAATGTCAAAATCGTATTACAAATTTGTCATGTAAGATGTATATATTAAAATGAACCAATTCAGGATGGGTTAAATGCAGAAAAATAGGTCTGGAGAAATGGTTATTCATGCTAAGGCAGGTATATGGTAATAAAGGCTTCAAGTTGAAGCAGGATATATTTCTTAGAGTGAATTTTTATTTCACAGCAGAAAAGTAGGTCAATAACATCTTTAATCTCCATGGCTCATGAATGTAGCAAAAAGTTCAGATTTGGGGCATTAGAACATTCCTCTTTGGTGATCCTAGTAAAAGTAGTCTTAAAAAAGATCTCTGAGAAAAAAAGTAGCCTAAGGAAATAATTGAACAAAAATTATTTTTAAATTAACAAATATGCCGTATATGTATATTTCTGCTTTCAAAATTAGGCTTAGAGTCTGCTGAGCACTGAAAATGGCTTTTATCTCTAGACACGCATGGCAATTTTTCTTCTGTTTGTTACTTTCTCAACTTTCCCCAAGTTTCACCAAATGTACTATGTCAGTCCTTTCAAGAAACATAGTAACATGATTTTGAAAAGCTACTTATTGATTGGACATATTTCAATTAGAAACCATTACTGGCAAATTTGTATTCAAGTATGATGCTACCTTAGGGATTCCTAAGTGCTTAAGCTTTCCTATTTGAAGCGAATGATTTCCATATTTTTTATATTTCTTCAGTTTCGTGGAAAGCAAAAACATTAAAAAAAAAGTATCTCTCATGTGCATTATGAGGTAGCAGAATGAGTGTTTAAAATGTGTTAGTTTTATTTCTATGGAAGATACAGTGATTTCTACCATTGCTGCCCCTGGTTACACCTGTGTGACTCCAAAATTTCATTCTTTCTAAGCCCACTTTGCAATCTGAAGACATAAAAGATATCCTACCCAAACAGGAGAGCCGGTCCTATCCTCACATTCTCCCTTCACTTACGCTTTACTTTATAAGTAAAGAAATATTTACCTCAGGTTTAATGCATGTAGCTACTCAAGTTGAGTTTTATTACCATATAAATGCCAGTTAGTCAAATCCCTCAAATGAGCAGACTTTAATTTTCTCTAGGCAATTTTTTAGAAAGCAAGTGTTTTCATTTAAAATGAAATCAATCATGGATTCTAACATTGTATGGAGGGTATTGCAGCACCTAAGAGCCAAGTAGCTTTTCATCTGTTTTATGGGCCCTTGGGATATCATGCATTTTCTAGAAAATAATTTTACCATGGCACAGGTACTCATTACTTCCACAAGTGTTTTAGATTTTGAATAATTGTGTTTTTAAATATATATGTGTGTGTGTGTGTGTGTGTGTGTGTGTGTGTGTGTATGTATTTGTATGTGCTGGAATACATCAAGGCTTTATTTCCCACTACTTGTGTCATTCCTTACTGAAGCCAGTTGTTCACTTAAATACTGATGAAACAGATTATACCGAGCAGGATATTGTTCACTACTCTTGGACCATTTGTAAGAATTCCCTTATGACAGTTGTTCACTCATGATCTATAAAATCGACAAAGATTGACAATATTGATGTATTGTACAAGAATATCGAATCTTCAGAGGGACCATGAGAATCTTAGACCAAACATTTTGATACAAGAATGAAATTAGTCTCCCTAGAAACATTTTAATCATTAATTGCTTAGTGTCATCTTTCATGGTTAATTATTTTAAAATTTATTAGGCATCTACCATGTACCAGACAGCAATCTGAACTCCAGATTAAACAATGAAAAAGCATACAAATTTTTCCCCCATGCAGCTTATGGAATGCAAACACTCAGAACCTGTTTGTAACTTTAGAAATAAATGCATATTTTCCTTGTAGTTACACTCACAATTTCCAAACATTTAAAAGGTAGTGTCAAAATAACATAATGTATGTTGGACTAGGTAATGCTACTAATACAGAGACCAAAATGATAACTACTTATAACAAAGAAACATATTATTAGTGATGGTGGCAACTAGTAATATAAAATTGAATAATTTTTTATCAGAATGCAACTTCAAAATTAAAAGCATAGTTTGGGAAATTATTTCAATTATAAATGTATTTTGGAAGTATTCAACTACAAATAGCAATTTGTTATTGAAAATTTTCTTATTCAGTATTAATAGGCACATATGACACGAATAACCAAGCAAATTCAAGTGAGCATGATTAAAGTCCAAAAATAAATTTAATATAGTGAAAATTAAGAGACACATTTGAATAGTCGATACTATCTGAAAAGGAGTGAGGATGAAAGTTCTGCTTCCATGTACGTTATAGTATTGATGCACGGGAGGCAATTTAATTCATATAATGACTAATAAGCATATTGTGTGACAAAAATATATTTGTGGATTCCTTGGAAGCTGAAGAAAGCAGCACTGTGAATATTTTTCCCTATTGGAATAAGCAGTTTCTATTCTGGATCTCTCATGAAGTGGCTATCCCCTGGAAAAAAATTAAAGACTTGTGGGAATTATTTATCATGTAAAAAACTCTACATAAGGCATTGAAGTTGGAAAGAAAAAACAGGACAGATAATTTACTTCTAATTTTTGTCTTACTTTTGCACGTGTTGCTAAGCAAATCACTTAATCTCTTTGCATCGCAGTAAGTTAGCAGGTTGGATAAAAGAAAAAGAAAAACAGGATAAGGGGAGTTTCTGGGGTGGGTTTGAGGCACAGTTAGCTACATTACAGAATATAGTAGAGAGAGCCCAACAAGAAGTTGGGAATGGAGCAAAGAAGTAATGAAGGTGATGGATGAAGGCCAACAGTATTTTAAATAATACTGAACCAGAAATAAGGGATTAGGGTCAAAGTTTAGGCAAGATAGGTAAGGATCTGAAAAGGAAATAATTGAGATAATTAGAGATAAAATATAGAGAGTTTAATAATTGACTATCAGATGGTATGGACTAAGCTCTAAAACCCAAATAGTGTGGCCGGGCTGATCATACCAGTATGTTATGATTGAGGAAATGTCCATCATAATCTTCAGTTGAAAATGTTTTGTCTCAAAACATCACAGAATTTGAAATTCCACCATTTAACATTTACTATTTTGATTTCTGAAAGGCTTAGTTCTTCAAATTTCCCTAAATAAAATGTAAGTAAACTAAGAACAACAAGCTCCTGCCAGGGTGAGATCCAGAAGGAAACAGGGAGAAGCATCATACACTTAAAAAATAAATCCCTTACGTGATTCTCAGGCTAACTAGGTAGCAGTTTCCTCGTTGGTGCTACCTTGGATGACTTCCCTGAAGTTGCACTTGGTTTCTTCATTTAACCTGCATTCTTTAACCCTTTGTGTCTTTTGGGTTTGTATTATAGGTTCACTGAAAGTAACAATACTCACCACTCATCTACAAAATTCAAAGGCAACCAAATCCCCAGCCGGCCTCATTTTGTATCCTCCTCTTTCCAGCCATTTGGAACGGTGGTCTATCATTCCCAGTAACTAAAAAAATTAAGAGGCTAGTTTTCCGCTGGTGAGGCACCATAGAGAACAAGGTACTCTGTTGAGATGGTTTGGCTCTTTGTCTCCACCCAAATCTCATCTTGAATTGTAATCCCCATGTGTTGAGGGAGGGACCTGGTGGGAGGATTACGGGGCAGTTTCCCCCATGCTGTTCTCCTGATAGTGAGAGAGTTCTCATGAGATCTAATGGTTTAAAAGTGGCAGTTTCCCCTGAGCTTGCTTTGTCTCCTACTGCCTTGAGGAGAAGGTGCCAGCTTCACCTTCGCCTTCTGCCATGATTGTAAGTGTCCTGAGGCCTCCCCAGCCATGTGGAACTGTCAGTCAGTTAAACCTCTTGCCTTCATAAATTACCCACTCTCAGGCAGTACTTTATATCAGTGTGAGAACAGACTAAGACACTGATGATGATTATGCCAACACAGGATGCGTTGGTTTCGTTTTATCATTTCTGTTGAACTGTTTTAGACTTCTGGAGAACTGAAAGTCTGCCATTCAAAATGGGTGATAATTAATTGGCCATCCCTAGAATTTGTTCAAAGGTACATCGAGGTTTTGTGAGGTCTATAACTTATTTAATCTGGGCAATAATCTTTTAAAAATGCATATAACATTAGTGACACTAAATTAGGTGCAAGTACCTGGAAGGGGTCCATGCCGTTGAAAGGCCCTGAAGCTTAGTCTTCATTAACTCCAATGGTAAGTCAGCCTCTATACATGATATAATTGGTCCTCGCTTATCAGTGAGCAAGCAAGGTATGGTAAAATCAGCAACTGGCTGGACTTCAAGCAGCAAAAGAAGTCTAAGTTTGGCCCTGCCATCAGGCTCACAGATTGCTTTCACAGACTCTGAGGCTGAGGATGTTACCACTAAAATATCATCTAAAGAACAGATGAGGTCTAGAGAGCAGCAAATCCCAACTCTTTACTTTTTAATTTGACACTACCCAAAGTCTTTGCATTGTAGCGTCTTTTATTTTAAGAGGTTCACTCTTACTGGCATAAAACACAGGCTCCATCTGCTTTCCAGTGGTTCAAAAATGGAAAACTTTTTGTATCTGCATCTATTCTTACACTAAATATTTTAAGCAGGCCCTTGTATCCCACTACATCATTTGTCCAATTATTAATTATTTAAGTATCTGTTTTGTGTTGAATTGTTAATCCCAAAGAAATATGTTGAAATCATAACCCCTAGAACCTCAGAACGTGATCTGATTTGGAAATAGGTTGTTGTAGATATCATTAGTTAAGATAAGGTCATCCTTGACTAAGATGGGTCCTTAATCCACTATGCCTGCTGACCTTATGTAAGAGAAAAAGAGAAAAAAAAAAATTGACACAGGCACACAAGCAGAGAATAGCATGTGACAACAGAGATTAGACAGCAACAGCTACAAACCAAGGAATACCCAGGGTGCCAACAAACCACCAGGAGATAGAAGGAGGCAAGGGAGGACTTTGTGCTGCAGGCTTCGGAGGGAGCATGGCCCTGCCAACATTTTAATGTCAGACTTCAAGCCTCCAGAACTGTGACAGAATACATTTCTGTTGTTTTAATCCACCCAGGTTATAAAACATTTGATGGTAGCTTCTGGAAACTAATATGGCATCTAATCTCAATGATGGAGGCTCAGTGCTGGGCCTATAGCCAAGAATGTGATGGTATCCACCTTGTGCTCATTGTCGTTAATCTGTTGAGAAACATTATCTCTACTTATATATCGATTATCTATCTATCTCTAACCATCTATCTAACAAATGCAATAAGAGAGGGAATAATTCTTTAGATTCTGGTTTATTTCTCTCTAATATGTGGAAAAAATATCAGATATGCAGGTCTTACTCTGATTATTAAAAAAGGTAATGTACATATGAAACCCTCTTGGAAGCTAGAAAGAATACCAAATAATGGTTGTAAGACAGTGCAGGGGCATTGAACGACTGAGTTAAGCCTGATGCTTTTGATCGAGAATTATAGCAATTTAACCAATATTTATTTGAAGTAAAAACAAAACAAAACAAACCCAGGAAATGTAATCAGAGGCTCGAGTAGCTCCATGAAGGGTAGCTGGCTCAGAAAAGTCATTTGTGGGCAGTTGGGGAAAAAATCATATATGAACATGTAATACACCAGTAGAATTATATGACTAAGAAATAGAGGTATATTTTGCCTAATGGTCAAGAGAATGTTGCTCAGAAAAACAATATTCATTAAAGGCATGTCACTGGGGGCTCTCCACTTGCCCTTGAATCAAGGCTATCCCACTTACTACTATATCTTCTGCAAGTTAGTACTGTGAGCCTCAACCATTTCCAAGCTGAAATAGAAATCGCTATCCTGAAGAGTTTTTGGAAAATATCTATAAAACATATTTTTTCACCAGAGTAAGTAATCCAGTTGGTGTGGTTTATCATGGCAAGCAGAAAATTCTCAAATAGTACCCCTTAACTGTGTTCACTTCCTAATTAGGGTAGCAGAATTAGAGTATCTGATGAGATTAAGGTTGCTAACCAGCTGACACAAAAATAAAAAATAGGGAGATTATTCTGGGTTATTCAGCTGCCCCCCAAATAATCATGGGGATGCTTAAATGAGAAAAAGGGAAGTGGAAGAATCTGTCACAGTGACTTGATGTGAGAAAAACGTGACTAGGCTTTGAAGACTGTGAAAGGACAGACCAAGAAACGAAAGAAGCAGTAAAAAGCAAGAAAACAGATTCTCACCTGGAGTCTCAGGAAATGCATTCCAGCTGAGATGTGCCTTGAGCTGAGTGAGACCAGTTTTTAACTCTGACTTCTAGAACTGTAAGATAATAAACCTGAGCTCTTTTCAGCCACTGTGTTTGTGGTAATTTGTTGTAGTAGCAATGGGAAACGAATGCAGTTATTTTAATCTTACTAAGAAATATAGAGCACTTAATAGGCTGAGCAAAGTAAGATACTATAGTAATGAAGAGGAAATACATGCAAATAAATTCACGAATCTTAACTAAAATCTAAGGAAAATGTGGGCATATAATAGGTGATTGCAATACACTGTGATTAAGTGCTAGACAAAGATAAAACGTTTTCCTAATTGGGACATTATACTTATGAAGAGGTCCTGGAAGGGTATTGGTGCTGGAGAGTTTCATGCATCTGGGATTGCATGATTTTTCTTAACTTGAGAAAAGAATAAGTAAGGAAAATTGGGGGAAAATAGAGAAACTGAAAGGAGTTCAGGTTGAATAGAGTTTACATTCAAAGAGTAAAAAAAGACAAAAGATTAAGTCAGATAGGAAAGCTCTATACTAAAGTATACTGTACTGCATACATATTTGACCCTATTTCCTCCTTTCCTTGCCCAGCTTATCTTTTTTATATACTATATACTATTATATCATGCCATATCACACCATGCTAGCAGCTTTAGAATAGTGTAGAAAAGCATTAGAATACTTTTTTGAGTCTTGGAACTTATAAAACTCTTGAGTCTAATAACAAATAACTATTGAGTCTTATAAAAAATAAATTTAATTCTAATAATGAGTTAATCATTTGTGTTACCATGGATAAATGGGGTAACTTCTAGAAATCATTTTTCTTTAACCGATAGAAGAGATAAAAAACAAAATTCTTTCCTCATGCTTTGTTTTGAAGACTAAATGAAATAACAGTTTCTAGTGCATAGTAATGCATAATGTCACTATCATAATATAAATAGTAATTATTATCATGTTACTGCAATCATTATTAGTATGACTATTGTTGGTATCAACTCAGAAAAGATTTTGATAACTATTTTTAGAAGCTTGAGCTCTAACTTCAATGCAAAAAGGAACCGAAGAGGATTTTTCTATGGAAAGAAAATGATCTGATTTGCATTCTACAATAATCACTTTGGAAGTAACTCAGAGGAAACAAGGAACACTAACTTATTCGCCCTCCCACTATACACTTAAACCACAGTGAATGAATAAAAGGTATAAGCCCCACAGATGAAACACACAGGAGAAAACACCTTAAGAAAAATGTAATTTTGGAAAACAGTAAGACCAATGCATGAGTAGGAACTAATTTATCAAGGCAAAGTAAGTTGAAACCCAAATGTCTGTGATAAGGAAAATAAATAAGTCAGCCTGCATGCACTTTTGAGATGCTAGGAACACGGAGAAAATGTGTTTCTCTGCAACCACGTGTTCAGGGAGGAGCTGAAGTGAAGTTTTTACTCTTTCATCCACCACTGCTCTTCCCAAGTCCACCACAGCAAAAAGATGAGAGCGCCAAAGTTTCTGGAAAAGTGGAAACAAGACCCAGCTGGGCTGGGAATGAGACACTGTAGTGTGGAAGATTTGGCTTCCTGCTGCGCACGGAAACGGAAACTTCTTTCTCTGCTGAACATCTAGAATTTGGGCAGCCAAGCTAATTCTGTTTTGTATGTGATTGGAGCATTTCTCTCTGGGAAATATTTCTAATTAGGGGGGAAAAAAAACCCCAACAAGTATATTTGATGGTATTGTGTGCCTTTTGAAGAACCTGCAAATTCTGTCCTTATTACCTTATTGTGGGGCTAACACGTGAATGCCTTATAACTAATTAATTCTTACTGTTCTTTGTTTTTTCTCATTAGAATTTTGACTCTTTACAATGTTTATATATATATATATATATATATATATATATATATATATATATATGCCCCTGAATTATTTTGTTTCCTAATGTTTCCCTAATTCCTAGAATATTGCCTGATCCTATGTATTAGTCAGGGTTCTCTAGATAGACAGAACTAATAGGATATATACATATATACAAATACAGGAAAGGATTCAGAACTAAATGATTTATCCAGATTGCATAGGTGCCCGTGGATAGCTCCAGAAATTGATTAAAAATACTATACTTTCAAGTAGCCAACTTGATGATTATTCATTTCCTTTACTAAGACAAGGTAGATAAATGGCCTCCTAAATGGTCATGATTTAGTGTTAAATAATGTTTTTCCCTGTTCATTTTTCTATCTCTCTGCTTATTTTTTGGTATGATGTTTTGTTTTAATAATAGAGAACTGAACATGTCTAATGTTAAATCAATGAATCAAGAGAGAAAGAATGTGAATGTACAAAGAGTATCCATCACAAATGATTATATCATCATTAGCACGATGTCTGTCTATGATTTTATCATTCATATGTATTGTTACAATTAGGAATTGGGTTTCCTGACTTTAATATGAAAAGAGAATAACAGTTTTGAAGGCCCTAAATTGACATGTTTACTTACACTTTTAAAATTTATCTTGTTCACATATATGGAACAATCAAAACATTTTAAGTAATTTACCAATTTTTAGTTGTAAGTCAAATATAATTAAAAATGAATAATTTGAAATTTGGATAGATTGATTGTAATTGTAGAAGTTATACATACAACATAAATATTCTGTTATTAAGTATTATCTAGTACCTAATATTCAGTAGAGACTATTGCAAACTTAATAAAACCAATACTAAATGCTGCAATGAACTAAATTATTAATATGTCTATCTGGTAGAACATTTTAAAAAATTAGTCACCTGGGCATGGTGACTCACGCCTGCGATCCCAGTTCTTTGGGAGGCAGAGCAGGGCAGATCACAGGGTCAGGAGATCCAAACCATCCTGGCTAACATGGTGAAACTCCATCTCTGCTAAACATACAAAAAATTAGGTCGGCGTGGTGGCATGGGACTGTAGTCCAAGCTACTCGGAAGGCTGAGGAGGTGGAGGTTGCAGTGAGATGAGATTGCATCACTGCACTCCAGCATGGATAACAGAGCCAGATTTTGTCTCAAAACAAAATATTAACAATTAATCTATTGACTTGAACATGAAAATGCAGATACATTTGTTATCAACTCACGCTTGATATTTTATTTTGTTTAGTAATTGAATAGGACTGAAAGTGGAGGGTTCTCCTTCTTTACCTTAAATCAGTGAACATCCTTCTTAAGTCATGTGGATTGATTAACACTCTAGACTGGAGATCCCAATTAGATAGGTAATTTAAAAATGATTCATTTTCAAAGATGCGTAATACATTGACTTTCATTTTTAACAAATTGCAATACTTAATTACAAATATAACATCTGCTTTACCATGTATATATTTTACCTTATCTCTTCACTAGTTACTCAAGAAAATGACATCTAATTTAAGAAGGGAATAATGGGCTATTATTTAAGATTGAAGCAAAAGTTAGTCAATCACACGCTTGTCTTATTTAATTATTTTATTTAATTCACAATCTTGGGTCTTACCAGAAACTGATGAGCTAATTTGTTTGCTTCTCAGCTCATCATTGGAATTCCATTAAGTTAAATGGCTTTGCAAAGGAAAATCTATAAAAGAACAGCAAATCTACTGGACATGATAATGAAAGGGACTCTGAAAATAATGTTTTACATGAAAGCTACTATAAAACAGTTCAATATTGGATCAATTAAGGTGAAGAAAATAATTCAGTTGGGATAATTGTGTTTTACTGAATGTTTAAATGTTAAATGAATAATGTATTCTGATTTTTCAGATATCAAATAATAAACTTAATTATCATTAGTCCACTTTGTAAATCAATGAGAGTATTTACCCTAGAAGATTGTGATAGCCAGGTTAATAAGCTAAATATTGATAATGTGTAATTTAACATTTCTCTGTCACTTCATACATACTCTTTATGTTGCTATGCTTTCCTAATTAGGTTCAGTTTTGCTCCAGTTAATGCTTGTCACAGGCTTTTGTCCACTCAGATTAAAATTGAGTTTCGAGGACTACTTTTCTAGCCATGCTGGTGTAACAAAGTCTGTGCTTATCTTCTTATTTTAAACAATTAGAAAGATTGACAAATTTTATGAATTAATACAGTTTAAGCATGAGACACCAGGCAGTGCATGTCTGAGATATCCAAGAAAAGATAAAACAGGTGAGATAAACTTTTCAATCATTCAAGACTATTTCAAAAACACCCATTCTGAATCATGGATCAAGGAGCAGAGTCTGCTAAACCAAAGACAATTTTCTTGCTGAGTCAAGGTAACAGGGTATAGAACTTAGAGAATCTGAAGAGGTTAGAAATTCCAGAACAGAGTTTTTAAGAAGAAATAACTACTCAGAAAAATGGCTTTAGAATCTGCCAAGGAAACCCCTTGAGTCTGCTAAATAATGAGAGCTATATGCATAAACTGAAAAATCTAAGTGGTAATGAAGTATGCCTGTCAAACCCTGAACTCAGCATCTCTGAGAGTTCACATAGATATGGGAACTGTTCAGATTTCTAAGACCCTCAAAGATCCCTCAGAGCATTCAAGAAGTCTTCAGAAAAAAACAGTCTTAGTAGTGGAGACAAACTCTGTCTTACTAAAGGAGAAAACTAGGTTTGCACTAATGAAGTTCAAAAACAAGATATAAAAGATTTTAGCTGAACTATAGGTAACAATGACCAAAAAAAAATCCATATACTCAACAATGGAAAATACACAGTTCTCGAGATGTAATAAAAATTCCTAGGTGTAAAGCATGCATGACAAGAAAAAAATGACATTTATAACAGTATCTAAAAATTAAATATTTAGGAATAAATTTAACCATGGAAAACTATAAAACATTGTTTAAAAATATTGAAGAATACACTAACAAATGAAAAGATATCCCATATTCATGAATTGGGAGAATCAATATTGTTAAAATGTAAACACTGCCCAAAGCAGTATACAGATTAATGCAATTCCTATCAAAATTACAATGGCATTCTTTACAGAGAAAAAAATTCTAACATTTGTATGAAACAACAAGAGATGGAATAAAGCAATCTTGAGCAATAAGAACAAAACTAGAGGCATCACAATATTTGATTTCAAAATATACTACAAAGCTATAATAATAAAAGCTACTGTAATAAAGTAATAAAAGCAGCAAGGTAACAGGCACATAGACCGATTGAACAGAATAAAGAGCCCAGAAATAAATCTATGCATCTACAGTCAGTTGATTTTTGACACAGCTGCCAAGAGCACACTTTGGGAAAGAATAGTCTCTTCAATAAATGGTATTGGGACAAATGAATATTTAAATACAAAAGAATAAATTAGATTCTTAGCTCACACCATGTATAAAAATCAACTTGAATTAAACACTTAAATATAAGATCTGTAAATGTAAAACTACTAGAAAAAAACATATAGGAAATCTCCATTACATTGGTGTGTGCGAAGTTTTTTATTTATTTATTTATTTATTTATTTATTTATTTTTTAATATAAGCTTTAAAGCACAGGCAGCAAAGGCAAAGATAGACAAATTTAATTACATTAAAATTAAAAGCTTCTGCATAGCAAAGGAAACAGCAGAATAAAAGGACAACCTGTATTAGAGAAAATATTTGTGAACAAAACATCTAGGGCTTAATATCCAAAGTAAATAAGATAAACAACTTGATGGAAAGAAAGCAAATGACCTGATTAAAATACAAGCAAAGGATATGAATAGGCATTACTCTAAAGATAGCATACAAATGGGCAACAGGTATATGAAAAAATGCTCAACATCACTAATCATCAGGAAATGCAAATTAAAACCATGGATACCTGTTAGAATGGCTACTATCTAAACAAAGAAAAATAACAAGTGTTAGTGAGGATATGGAGAAAAGGTTACCTTTGTGTACCATTGGTGGGATTGTGAATTAGTGTAGCCATTTTGGAAAACAGTACAAAGGTTCCCCCAAAAAACAAAAATAAAACCATAATATAATTGGCAATCTCACTACTATGCATATATTCAAAGGAAATAAAATCAATTATATCGATGAAATACCTGCACTCCTGTGTTTATTGTAGCATTATTTATAATAGTAAAGATATGGAATTGATCCACGTGTCCTTCAGTGGTTGAAAGAAGAAAATGTAATTACATCCCCCCCCCACCACACATGTACATACCAAAATATTATTCAGAATTCAAGGAAATTTTTTCATTTGTGACAGTGAACCTGGATGACATGTTAATAAAATAAGACCTACACAGAAAGACTAGTGCTTTATGATCTCACATGTGGAATCTAAAAAAGTTGAACTCATAGAAGTAGAGAGTAGAATGGTTGGTTGCAGGAGCTAGGGCAGGGGAGGAGATTGAGATGTGAGTCAAAGGATACAAAATTTCAGAAAGAACAAGTTCAAGAGATCTTTTGTACAATATGGACACTATAGTTAATAATAACGTATTATATTCTTGAAAATTGCCAAGAGAGTAGATTTTAAACATTTTATCACAAAAAAAGAAAAATAAGTGAAGGAATGCTATGTTAATTAGCTTGACAGCTATTTCACAGTGTATGCATATTTCAAAACAACATATACATGATAAGAATATACAATTATTGTCAGTTAAAATAAAAAATATGCTAACATAAAGAATAATATTGATGTATAAAGAATATATAATTTTCAATACCTAATAGATTTTAAGGTAGATTAGAAATAGGCTAATAAAGCTTTTACAAATTAGAATATAGAACTAAAAATCACCTAAAATATAGGTAGATGTTAAGATGAATTTAATAGTTTTAAAATTTAAAAACATTTAAATATAAAATTGAAGTCATTAAAATATAGGTTTGTTGTTGAAGTTATTAAATAAAAGACTTAAGATAAAGAATTAACATTTGTCAACACTTCTGATATAATGCATATGAATTGTAGTTCAAACAAATGCATTATTCTTGGTAACTCATCTGTCTCCTACAATGTCCATTTTTTTTACCTATAGTAAGCCTTCGGAATGCATTAATATTTGTACCGTCTATAAACATAAAAATATTTTAAACAAATTGACTCATGAGTAGAGAATATTTACTTGATTCACATTTCTTTGTTTTTATTTTGTTGTATCTGTTTAGTTGTAGTCTTATAAGAATGGAGAGAGGACATAAGGGTGGAATATGCTCTTGAACATAATGTCAGTGTTTCAAAAATGAGAGAAATTATAAATCTTCCTATAAATTAGCACCAAAACAATCCACCAGAATAGTTTAAAAAATACCTATCTAGCAGAACGTAATGAAAATAAAGTATTCCAAAGTAAAAGAAAAATACACTAAAAACAGTAAGAGAGAAAAGAGAGATGACTTACTGATACGCTTTGGCTCTGTCTCCACTCAGATCTCATCTTGAATTGTAGTCCCTGTAATTCACAAGTATTGAGAGAGGGATCTGGTGAGTAGTGATTGGATCATGGGAGTGGGGTTCCCCCTATGCTGTTCTCTTGCTAGTGAGTGGTTGTCATGACATCTAATGGTTTTACAAGTATCTGACATTTCCTCTTACACGTGCTTTCTCTTGCCTCCCACCAGGTAAAACGTACCTGCTTTTCCTTCTACCATGGTTGCTAGTTTCCTGAGGCTTCCCCAGCCATGTGAAACTGTGAGTCAGTTATACCTCTTTTCTTACCCAGTCTCAGGAAGTTCTTTATAGCAATGTGAAAATGGACTAATACAGTAACAAAGAACAATTGCTAGATATGCAGCTGATTTCTGATCAAACATTATGAAAGTCATAAGACAATCCTAATTTTTTTTAATGTTTTAAAATGTATAGCTTGGCTTAGGATTCCGTCAACAACAAAATAATATTTTTAAAGTGGTGGGTAATTAATAGACATGCTCACTCAAACGTGAATTTGGGACATTGTTTTTAAATGATTGATGCTCTTGCTTGAACACAATAAATAATTCCCTCTTCAATACTCCCATGTATCAAAACTATGATCACAACTTTTATCAATGCAAATCATAGTTTTTAAATTTTTGTTTACAACACTCTACACTGAGCTTTGTGATATAAGTACCATTCAATAATATCTTTTTTCCCTATCCCATTCAATTGTGGTGTATTTATTATTAGAATTGGGATATTAAAACCTCCCCCTTTTCTCCCATATTCCAGATAAAGCAGGTTTGATGCCTTATTTCTCCTTATAGTTGCCCCTCAAACTTTAGATAACACCAATTTGAACTCTGATATGAAACACATGCACCTACTTTGCCTGAGACACTGTGTTTACCAGCTGTTTAGTCTGCAGTCTATGTTCACTAGATATTTAGTGAGCAAAAAGCAGTATATCAGGTACTAGGAATACAAATATAACAATGCATTTTAACTGAAGGAGGAGAAGTCTGAAAGGTATAAAAACACTGAAAGCCTAATAATAGTAGATTTTATGGTCACCTGCAGCCGTATGCCACTGGATCTGTTTTTTTTTTTTTTTTTTTTTTTTTTTTTTAATCACATGATCACATATTGAAAAATCCGTTGTAGAACCCACTGTCTCTCATCCTTTGACTCACACTAGAGTAAAAATGTCTTCATATTCTGTATCTGAAAGAAATTACAAATGGCAATCAGAGAGAGTAAAACGGCTAGCTGTACGTACTCCAGGTCATGCAAATCTTTTGCAGAGTAGACAAACACTATTTTCCTTAGCTATCACCTTGAGACAGAGGCAACAGCATTCATGAATTAATTCAACAGTATTTGAGAATGTATTATTATATTTCCAAGTTTGTGTAACTGAAAAGTACATTTATCAGTTATATTTAGGCTATAACAAACAAATAATAATTTGTCATTTATCTTTTTTTTTTTTTTTTTTTTTTTTTGAGACGGAGTTTCGCTCTTGTTACCCAGGCTGAAGTGCAATGGCGCGATCTCAGCTCACCGCAACCTCCGCCTCCTGGGTTCAAGCAATTCTCCTGCCTCAGCCTCCTGAGTAGCTAGGATTACAGGCATGTGCCACCATGCCCAGCTAATTTTTCATACTTTTAGTAGAGACGGGGTTTCACCATATTGAACAGGATGGTCTCGATCTCTTGACCTCGTGATCCACCCGCCTCAGCCTCCCAAAGTGCTGGGATTACAGGCTTGAGCCACCACGCCCAGCCTGTCATTTATCTTGATGATTGAATTAGGAGCCTGGAATTAAAGGAGAATCATATTTAATTTCGAAATCCAATCAGAAATGAAGAATAATTTTTTGTTTCCAAAAACGCACTCAAACACACAAAAAATTGTTCATGTGAAACATGCTTACATGAGATTATGCTTTCAGGTAAATGGACATTTGTTTGGTGTGTTCGCACAAGTGTACATATTTATGTATGTTTATATGTGTGCATATACATATGTGCAGTTTTAGGCTACTTTCAGTAGGTAATAAATAGGAATGATCACTCAAACATGAATTTGGGACATTGTTTTTAAATGATTGATGCTATCACTTGGACACAATACATAATTCCCTCTTCAGTACTCCCGTATATCATAACTATTATCATAACTATTATCAAGGCAAATCATAGTTTTTAAATTTTTGTTTACAATGCTGTACACTGAGCATGTATCACAATTCCATGATTCTTTTTGTTTTGTTGTTTCTTTGTTTTTTAGTAAGGGAGTAACTCAATCAAATTACATTTCTTGAAGAACTGTAGCAGTAGGCCAGACAACGAAATTCTGTTTGAGTATGGCTTGGTCATCTTCAGAACTCTTTATCTTACAATGCTAAGTTGTTTTGCTCTTTTGACATGTTACAAATGAACCTTGTTTCAAAGACACGTATTATTCTTGGTAACTCCAGCCTCCCTACTAAAATCTCTAATTCTTTACATATGGTAGACCTGCAAAAAAGTCTATAAACATAAAAGCATACCTGAAATAAATGAACCCACATGTTAAAAATAGGTATCTTTTTGTTTGCTTATTTTTATTTTTTGTTTCATTTTTAGTTCTTTATTTATAGTTATTTTTTATTGTAGTAATTATAAGTACTTTATTTTTCTCTCATTACATTAGATTTAGCACAATCCCTACATATATAATTGAACGATTACCACATTTATATAATTATACCTCCTTCTTAAGATAGAAGCTGACTTGCTTTGTCAATCTGGGGAAGCAAGTGTGGTGCTTTTTATTATACAGTATTTGGTCTTCAAAATGTCAAAAAAAACAAAACTGATGTATCCTAAATCCTAAAGATTAAACCCATTTACTCTTAATTTTATTATATTTACATATTACTAATATTTACTACATTACATATGTTCAATGTGTAAAAGTTTAAAGTTCAGCATTTATTTTTTCATTTACAGTCACATGTATTATAAAAAGAGACATGCTTTCCAGTTTCTAAAATCTTGTGGCTTCTTCACCTCTATTATTTACTTGTCTTCGGTTCTACTTAGACTTCGTTCAAATGTCTATCTTGGTGATAACAAATTAACAGGAACTTAAACCTGTATCACAAGTGAAGATGGACAAGAGAAATTCAAGAGTACCTCCTTGCCTGCATATCATTATTAGTATTTTATTTATATAATAAATATGGACAATTTTTATTTACTGTAGCTTTCTTATTTTGATAAGGAAACACATTTATGCCTACTTTGAAAAATAAGACTTTCACAGCAATTATTCCTCTGTGTCACAGTCAAACGATACATTTTTCTCTATAACATAGCATTGGGTTGAGAGATCAACCATCAAGACTGAGATGACAAATTGATTGAAGATGATCAACGCAGAGTAGAATCGCACTTGCTCTTTGTGGTTGCTTGGCCACTTCTTTGCTAGTATCAGCCAACTTTACTAGTGTCAGAAAAATCAGCAAATAGAATTTGAGGCAAAAGCAATGAAAGGGAAGATGGGAAAAGAATGTAATGTATTTGCTCTGGCACTTTTGGGACAATAACTATCTTGGCAAGTTTATCCATGCTTAATCACCATGACACAGAGAGAAGAGTGGAATCTCTGCACCAGCTGCTAACTGAAATTTAGATTTTGGAAGATGTGACCTGGAAGAGCAATACAACTTGTGAAATCTATAACTAGGCAAGTAATATTTGGACATCAAGGTATAATTTATATAAGTGAGAAAAGGTTGTCAATCCCAAGAACCTAGAGGGAAGTTACAAGGGAAAAGAAAGACAAGAATATTTACTATTAGTTTACTTTTGCCCAGGTTCCATGTGAACTCTTCTTGCCAAAAAGGTTTTCATAAAAAGTATTCTGTTTCACATGAACTGACTCACTTCTAAAGCTAAACATTTATTTTTCTGATTAGCATGCCAAAAATTATTTTTAATTTTAGGATAAATACCATCAATCTTCACAAATAAGTTGGAAATCATATTTATTGTGTGTAATAAGAATATAAATTGTTTTCTGAAATAGGAGTTTTACTGTGTTGTTTTATTTATTTTCTTTAGTTATTTTAGTATTTTTTCTGAAACTAAAAAAATGGATTAAACTAGGATATTTAAAAAATAATTTCAAATTAGTAACTCTAATTTTAAAAATTTTGCAACAATAATATTTAAACCATTATTTAGTAATTTAGCTACTCTCTTATGGCTCTTTTAGAAACTAACATTATTTATAATTGATAGTCGCCTATTTGTAAAGACAGGTTTTTTATTGTACCAAATAAGTAGATAATTATAAATTGCAAGATTTACTTTAAGTGTGAAATAGTGTTTTCTAAACAAAATTTAGTCAATATAATTCCTGCCTTTAACAAAATATCTAAGTTAGAACTATATACCAATTAAAGAACTTAAAAAAATGTGACCTGTAATTTAATTCTTTTTTTTTTTTTTTTTTTTTGAGACAGTCTTACACTGTTGCCTGGGCTGGAATGCAGTGGTGCAATCTCAGCTCACTGCAACCTCTGCCTCCGGGTTCAAGTGATTCTCCTGCCTCAGCCTCCTGAGTAGCTGGGATTACAGGCACCTGTCACCACACCCAGCTAATTTTTTTTTTTTTTTTTTTGTATTTTTAGTAGAGACGGGGTTTCACTATGTTGACCAGGCTGGTCTCAAACTCCTGACTTTGCGATCTGCTTGCCTCAGCTATCAAAGTGCTGGGATTACAGGCATGAGCCACCACACTCTGCCTCCCCCCCCTTTTTTTTTTTTTGAGACAGACTTTTACTCTTGTTGCCCAGCCTGGAGTGCAATGGCACAACCTTGGCTCATTGCAACCTCTGCCTCCTGGGTTCAAGTGATTCTCTTGTGTCAGCCTCCCATGTAGCTGGCATTACAGGCAAGTGCCACCGTTCTTGCCTAACTTTTTGTATTTTTAATAGAGACAGGGTTTCACCATGCTGGTCAGGCTGGTCTCAAACTCCTGACCTCAGGTGAGCCACCCTCCTTGGCCTCGCAAAATGCTGGAATTACTGGGGTGAACCACTGCGCCCAGCCCTGCAATTTAATTCTAAACACACACAGACACACATACACACACACAGACTTTCCAGTTAAGCACCTACAAGAAGGAAATAAAACTGACTGTAATCCATCCATACAGAGATTGACACTATTAACATACTAACTTAAATGTTATAGTCAGATAGATGACTATCTAGCTAATGATATGAATTTGGCTTTTAAAAAAATTAAAATGTATCATACTGTATATGATATATAAAACCAGAAATTTCTTCTAATATTTTGAATCTTTCATAAGTATTATGCTACATTAAGATATGTGTACATAATTTTAGATCAGTATATTAGTTTGTAAACATATGTTAATCATTTATGGTTTTAAAGTTATTGATGTCATCAATGATTTTTACTATATGAAAAATAAATGATATGATTATTGTTTTTAAAAATTTATATTTATTAAAATTAGTTATATGGAAAAGTTTCCAGAAGACATTTATTTTGCTAACAGAAGGTTTCTGAAACTTTAACATTTTGAGACTGCCAAGCCTCTCTTCAAAAATATTTTGCTAATATTTACATTTTTATAAATGGTATATGAGAACTCAAATATGCCACATTATTGTCAATTCTGATTATATAATTTTAAAACAAAAATACAACAGACCTATTTTGCTTGTTTTAACATCTGAAGAAAATATCTGAATGTTGTTTTGATTTGTATTTCCTTGGCACTATTAGCATTCAGTTTTTATTAATTGAAAGACTATTTTTATTTGAGATGGAGTCTTGATCTGTCATCTAGACTGGAATGCAATGTCATAATCTCCACTCACTGCAACCTCTGCCTTCTGGGTTTAAGCAATTCTCCTGCCTCAGCCTCCCAAGTAGCAGAGATTACAGGCGTGCACCACCACGCCTAGCTAATTTTTTGTACCTTTAATAGAGACGGGGTTTCACCATGTTTACTAGGCTGGTCTTGAACTCCTGACCTCATGATCCACCCACCTTGGCCTTCCAAAGTGCTGGGATTATAGGCATAAGCCACCCAGCCAGCCTATGTGTATAATTTTTAATGAAGATTCAGTGCTATAATTGGAGCTTAGTTAAGACAATGAAAGATGTCCAGTATATTTTGAATGTGGGAGGGCCTTTTCATTTTCAGACGATAGAGGTTAAAAGAATTTTTCACATGTAATAGAAATTTCCAAGGTAGGGCCCGGGTGCTGATTAAATGATACAGTCAGGAATCTGCTATGCTTTGTTTTGCTTATTTTTTTCAGTTTTTTAAGGGGGACATGTGGGGGAGAAAGAGGTCTCATTTTGTCCCTCCAGGCTGGCCTCAAACTCCTGATTTCAAGTGCCTCTGGAGCAGCTGGAACTACAGGCATGCACCACTCAGCTAGGGGTGTGTTGTTTCTTAAGGAGGACATTTCTAGTGATGACAAAGAAGACCACCTGCAGCCTGGCACAATATTCATCCCATCTCTCACCAATTTTGTAGGATTATATTTATCCCAACTCACCCACTTCTAGACCAAGTGCTCTCCCCCACCACATATGGTGGTGCAACATGTATTTCAAAAAGTCCGTTTGTATATTTGCCATGGGTCACATACCAATCATTGAAGCAATCACTGTGGACTGAAGAAGGAGGGGTGGATCCTTAATGAAGACAATGTGCTATCTCCTATAACTTCATTTTTCACAGAATTGTAGTTTTTACTATACTGAAAATACCAAAGTACAATTTAAGCTACATGCTTGTGCACACACACATACCATACACTTTCTCTCTCTCTCTCTCTCTCTCTCTCTCTCTCTCTCTCTCTCTCTCTCTCCCCCCGCCCCCAAATATGTTTTGTTAAAAATAACAGGAGAATGAGCGAATGTTTTACCACTAATGTTTCACAAATAGTAAAAATGTCAGGGGAAACATATTGACTGATGTGTAAAATAATAGTTGTCTGGAATACAGACAAATCTAATAAAATTATGTGTATATTTTATATGAAATAATAAGAGACTAAGTTACAATTTGACCTGTAAACATACATTTCACTTCTAAGGAACACACCATATTAATGTCCAAAACTCACATGATAAAATCAAGCTTTAGACTAATTCATTTTTTAAATTGGTATAGCTATTGTACTATTTAGAAAATCATTATCAAAATCTTTGATTATTAGTTCAACATTCACATATTACTTTTATCATTTGGAGTTACAATATTAAGACCTACACTTAACTTTGCTTTCATTGTATGCCTTATTATCTATTCTCTCTTAATAAAATCTCCATTCCATGAAAATAGAAGACATTAAAATTAATAAGATTTTGGGTTATCTTGTTACCAAAATCTTGAAATATTTACATCAGCAAATGCTTTTAAATATTAAAAAAGAAAAGTTTATGGTTCACTTTAGGCAAATTACTACAATAATATGCAAAATTTTGATACTGGCTAAGAATGTTTCAAAATCAAAAAGGACATTATTCGTCATTATGACAATACACTCAACATAGTGAAAGCAATAAATAAAAACATATTCATACCTATTTTATTTATTGAGAATAATGAACAAAAACCCTTTAATAATACCAGAGATAATACAGAGATAACTGACAATGAAGTGATAAATTGGCATCAAACTTATCATCATAAAATAGATGTCACAAGAAGATAGAATTCTATATATACCCATTAAAATTTATAATGAAAAATACAGGAATTTTTAGAGAAAGACTGAGAATTTATTATTTTTAGACCTTCATTGAGAAAACTGCGTATTTTGTTCTTTTGAAAGAAAGAAATAGAATAACAGAAACCAAAATAGTCTGATAATAGGTAAAATATATTAGTAATTTAAGTATGTATTTTAAAAATGAAAAACATTGCTTGGGTTAAATAATAAATTATAAAAAATATTTTTCTAAAAACATCATAAGACAGGGTAGTATAATCATTGCTTAGAACATTTTCAGGTAGTTTTTCACTGAAAGAAGAGATATATGAAATAAATTTAGACATAGAAAACATGTTTATATTTATATCGGGGAAAAAGGAGATGAAAACTGATTCTCCATATTATTTTATTTAATCTATGCATACATACATGTGTATGAAGAAGATAATATAATCATTCCAGTTTGGTTGGTGGGCACCTGTTTTCATTTAAACAATCTCTCTTTCCGTATACTTGTTAAAACGTAGTTTTGAGATATTTTCAAATAAAAATAAAGTCTCAAAAACAGTGAATAACATATTACCAGAGTTCCATTTTTGTAATGCTTATCTTTTTTTTTTTTTTTTTTTTTTTTTTTTGAGACGGAGTTTCACTCTTGTTACCCAGGCTGGATTGCAATGATGCGATCTCGGCTCACCGCAACCTCCGCCTCCTGGGTTCAGGCAATTCTCCTGCCTCAGCCTCCTGAGTAGCTGGGATTACAGGCATGCCCCACCATGCCCAGCTAATTTTTTGTATTTTTAGTAGAGACGGGGTTTCACCATGTTGACCAGGATGGTCTCGATCTCCTGACCTCTTGATCCACCCGCCTCGGCCTCCCAAAGTGCTGGGATTACAGGCTTGAGCCACAGCGCCCGGCCTCAATGCTTATGTTTTTATATTTCAAGTTTGTATATTTCTTGTTTCTATACTTCTCAAGTTTGGATATTTCTTGTTTGTTCACAAGGAGTGTTTGTGGTGCCTTTGCAATATGTGTATTTGCCTCAAACAATTAAAACAATTAAAAAATTAAAAGTCAATATGATTTTATAAACTATTATACTACATGTTATAAAATTCCATGCAGTTCATGACTACCTTTCTATAATACTTATCTCTATAATTCAACTTTGTATATTTCTCTGATAAAAAAAATAACCTACCAAATAGCAATTAAAGAATGGAGCACAGTCAGTGCAATCAGGTTCCAGAGTACACTTGCTCTCCTAGCAGTATGGTCCTCAGTCTATGGAATCCTGATCACAGCAGGCTTTTCATTAGCAAAGGGATTTTCCAGAAGCCTGCGTTAGTATGCTAGTGGCCTCTTTTTCCTTGCTATTCAATGAATCCAAATTTCACCACTGGAAGTATAAACCTGTAGAGAAATTTTATGATTAAGACTTATAAAATCATCTTCAAAGCATTAGGAGCCAAGATGCCTGTACTTAGCCTAGAATTTAATTGAATTGTTATCAGTGAGCTAAAAAATAGTTTTTAATTTTCGCTTTAATGTGCAATTATGCCCCAACATATATAGAAAGTTACCTGACATTAGTTACTAATGTGTTAATTATTGCAACCTTCTATACATAAGACACATAACAGTTTTTGAAATGCATATTGTGAAAGAATAAGATGTTTATTTATACAAGGATGTGAAAAGTATTAAAACAATATCAGGCAAATAAATGTGAAACCGAACATGTCATTGTTTGATTTTGTATTCATTTGCTTTTCCAAAGTTTTTGTGTATTAGCCTTAAAAAATAGTATGTATTCTGTCATTTTGAAAAGGTCATTTTCTTAGTTGGTTATGGACAGGTGTCTTCATTATTGCAAAATCTGTGAGTTGAGGAATAATTAAGGCAACAGCTGTACTTGAGACATGATGGGGAAGACATAGCAGCACTTGTTTTCCAAATAATTTGTCTTAGGAGAATTCCTATTGATAACAATGCATGAGATACATTATATGCTTTAGACCACCACACTTATATCCAATCCTCATAAACACTTTCTTAAAAATTATCTATTTGTTGTCTTGCTGAGGTGTGTTAAATTATGTTTTAAACCTAAACAGATGTTCTGGATTGGCATTTAGAGCAAACGTTCTACTCCCATCAGCATTTTATTTTATAAATTTGTAAACCAAAACAAAAATTCTCAGCCCCTCTGTTGACTGAATGGACCCCCTCCCCACCCAGGGGATTCCAAAGAAACCTGAAAAACTAGTTCAGGCCATTGATACAGGAGCTAAAAAGAAATTATTCATACCTGGTCCAATGAATCTCTTGGGCCCTATGTAAATTAGACACCACCTCTTCAGGCTTGTCTATAAAACCTTGTGCATTTCACCACAAAACCAGAAGACCCATTTGGGAGTCCCTCTGTCTCCACAGGAGAGAGAGCTTTTCTCTTTTCTCTCACCTGTTAAACCTCTGCTCTAAAACTCACTTCTTGTGTGTCCATGTTCCTGGTTGTCTTGGCATGAGATAGCAAACCTCAGGTATTTACCCCAGACAATGAAGCTGATTTACCATGACAGGAGACAGAGGTCAGATGTGCCTCATTGTACACTTTCTCTTTTGAAGTTTACGCACAACTGACCAGCATTAACATTCAAATAGAGATAGTAAGCATGATGAAACCATTTTGTAACAGTAAGACACCAAATTCTAACATGACTCAAGTATAACATCACATAACAGATAAAGAAGGACATCAAAATATTTTACCCCAAAATATTTCTTTGCCATATTTTGAAATGGCCCTGCAAAGCTGTTGTTGTTGTTGTTGTTGTTGTTGTTGTTGTTTAATGGGGGAAAGTTGCAAATGTAAATAATCTCTTTAACATAACTAGATCTTCCCCTTTTGGCCCCTCCCAACCGAGAATCTAGCAACTTTTAAAGGTCTGAATAGGAAAAATTTGCCATCTATTATCTCTGAGGGTGGCCATCTATAACATTTAATCTACATAATAACAACCTTGATCCCCAGGATCCTTTTTTTTGTTTGTTTTTTTCACTCCATCACCCAGGCTGGAGTGGAATGGTGGGATCTCCACTCTTCAAAACCTCTGCCTCCCCGGTTAAAGAGATTGTCACGCCTCAGCCTTGTGAGTTGCCAGGATTTCAGGCATGCATCACCATATCTGGCTTTTTAAAAATTTTTTATTTTACGAGATACGAAGTTTCCTCACATTGGCCAAGCTGATCTCAAACTACTGACCTCAGGTGATCCACCCACTTCGGCCTTCCAACATGCTGGAATTACAGGCATGAGTCACCATGCCAGGTCCAGAATCCTTTATCTTAACTGAGATACCCCTTCTATTGATTCTAGGTTTTTAGATAATAAATTACCTCTTTCAACTAATTGCCAATTAGAAAATCTTTGAGTCTACCTACGACCAGTAAGCCCCACTGAGTTTGAACTGCTGCACCTTTCCAAACTGAACCAATGTATTCCGCCAAAGATTGATGACTTATGTCTCCTTAAAATGTATAAAACCAAGTTTTAACCCAACCACCTTGGGCACATGTTCTCAGGACCTCTTGAGATTGTACCTCAGGCCATGGTCAGTTGTATTTGCCTCTGAATAGACCTCTTTAAATATTTTACAGAGTTTGGCTTTTTCCATCAACAAATTCATAACAATAATTTTACCATTTAATGATGTTACCAAAATGAAGTTCAAGGAAAAAGACATGGCACCTTCAATTTTGCTCTTTCTGGGTGAGAAAGTTTGAGTATTTTAACTGTGTTTTGTGCTTTATGATCTTCAAGTTCTGCGGTGGTGTCGTTGTCTCGGGTGATCTTTGAGATTGGTTGTTTCATGGAAAATTAGGACGTGGACACATAAATAATGATGTTCAGAGTGGAAGTTTAATAGGTGAAAGAGAAGAGTTCTCTCTGTTCTCTAGAGAAGGGTCCTGAACAAATTTTCTGTTTTTGTGGTGAAATGTAGGGGGTTTTATAGATGAGCCTGAGGAGGTGGTGTCTGATTTACATAGGGCATAAAATATTGGTTGGACCAGGTGCGCCATTCGTATAGGGTATGAAAAGTTGGCCATCCCCATCCTTATCATTTTTAGGTGGGTTTTGGGTTTGGCTGGTGCCATGTTGTTTGTTTGTTTATTGTATATGTGGTAAGAAAAAGGGAAGACGGAGCCTCTGTGTTGGATGTGTCTGGCTCCTCCCAGGTAGCCCTTTTTTATTGGTGCAGTTGTCAGCATTCACCTGTGCAAGTTTCCAGGTTTCTTATCTATGTTTGTTGTGTGATTTTTTCAAAATGTTCTTTGTTAGAGAAAAGAATCGTTTCTTAGGCTGCTTTTTGTTAAAAGGGAAGCCTTGCCAACAACTCTTTTGCCCTCACTATCTGTCTAAATCATTTATTTCTAGCTGCTGTTATCAGTACTTAACAACACCAGAAATGAGCCTGGACGCTTTAAAATCACAGATATTTTCTTGATATTCCTCCTTGTTGACACTCAGCAAGGAGTGTTCATGGTGCCTTGGCAATATATATATATATTTGTCAGAGGAGTATGAACCACAGCAACTCCATCTTGATTAGGAGCTGGGTAAAATGAGGCTGAAACAGACTGGGCTGCATTCCCAGTTGGTTACAGTATTCTAACTTACAGTATAATATAGGAGGTCAGTACAAAATACAAGTCATCAAGGCCCTGCTTATAAAACAGCTTTCAGTAAAGAAGCTGTCCTAACCCCACCAAAACCAAGATGGTGATGAAAGTGACCTCTGTCCTCACTGTTATACTCCCATCAGTGCCATGACAGTTTACAAATGCCATGGAAATGACAGGAAGTTACCCTATATGTTCTAAAAATGGGAGGCATGAATAATCCACCACTTGTTTAGCATAACGTCAAGAAATAACCATAAAAATGGGCAACCAGCAGCCCTCAGGGCTGCTCTATCTATGGAATAGCCATTCTTTCATTCCTTTACTTTCTTAATAAACTTGCTTTCACTTACTTTATGAACTTGCCCTGAATTCTTTCTTGTTTGAGATCCAAGAACCCTTTCTTGGGGTCTAGATCTGGACCTCTTTCCTGTAACATATTTGCATCAAACAATTAAAACATCAATATTATTTTGTAAACTATTATATTATGTGTTGTAAAATTACACACAGTTCTTTACTACCCTTCCAGAAATACATTCCTTCTCTTACATGTCCTTTATCAGGAAAGCATTTCAATCTAGAAAATCTAGAGTGAGTTGATATCCTGGGTCCTTTTGGCAGAAAAGATTCTCATTTGGGTTCAGGGTTTCTTAATATATAACACTGGGAGAAAATAAATGAAGTAACAATCAAAGAAAAAGACAGTATATCTTTTGAGCATGCAGCAGTTGAAATCAGGTGTCTGTCTTGATTTCAACTGCTGCATGCCCAAAAGATATACTGTATTTTTCTTTGATTTTTACTTCATTTTTACTAGATTTTTACTTCATTCTAGACACTATCAGGATGGATTTGGGAAGGATACTCAAGTTTGTTTCTCCAAGTATAAGTCATGCAAGTTGAAAGTTTTATGCCTTTTTAGTAAAATAGCGTTGGATTTCTCATGAGAATTTGAATGCCGACAGAGAAGTAGCTTTTAATTAAGAATATAAATAATCACATCCCTCAGGAGGGCTGTGGAAATAAGCCTCAGTGGCAGAATATTAACATTTTACTATTTTTTTTTCCTATTCAAAGTGTCCCTTATATCTTAATTTCTACGTTGTAAGCCAAATTACTAATGAAGCTGTTACAGGAGAGGGTCCTGGTCCACACCTCAAGAGAGGGTTCTTGAATCTGGTGCAAGAAAGAATTCAGGGCAAGTCCGCAGAGTAAAATGAAAGCAAATTTATTCAGAAAGTAAAGGAATGAAAGAATGGCTACTCCATAGATAGAGCAGCCCTGAAGGCTGCTGGTTGCCCATTTTTATGGTTATTTCTTGATGATATGCTAATCAAGTGGGGGATTATTCATGTGTCCCCTTTGTAGACCACTTGGGGTAGATTCCTGACATTGCCATGGCATTTGTAAACTGTCAGGGCACTGATGGGAGTATAACAGTGAGGACAGAGTTTAACAGTGGAGCCTTCAGAATGAACACTCAACATCCTTCAGAATGAACACTCAACATTTGTACTTTTGTACAAAAGCTTATATGCCTTCTATAGGTTTTACAGAAAGAATGTGGGCTCAGAGCAAGGCCAAAAACAGGTTTTACTGACAAGACCAGTATAAGAGGGAGAAAGGAAGAGGCTTGGCTGGCAAAGGTGGTCTTGTTATGCAGATTAAACACCATAGGTAACAGCCTACAGAAGGAAAAGAGAATACATGTTTCTTTTCAGACCTGAAAAATGCCAGACTTTACTGTTATTCTCACCTATATCTTGGAACTGATATAAATTTCCTGCACAAAACACAGCATTGCAGGGCAGCTCCAGTCTGGCAGCCCTGCAATAGCCATTTCAAAATATGTCAAACAAATAATTTTTTTTTTGGGTGAATTATTTTATTTCCTAATTCATATGGAAGACACCCTCAATTTCTTCTTTTTAAATACTGAATCAGACTGGCATTCCTAGGTAGAGGCTTCAGTGGCTACTGTTGTGGTAATGGATGTTGATTGTATCATCTTTCTTCTCCAGTCTGTATCCTGATGTAAATGAACTCAAAATGAGACCCTGGCTGAGACCAGGAGACTTTGGCATGCACAGACAAAGTGGGGCTGCAATTCTCACATCTGATTTGCTGGCTGAGACCCTGACACCACTCAAAAGCTTTGTGGCTCAGGTTATTATAAGACATAGGGTTGATGTGAAATAGTCTGCCTATGTGTATTAGCTTGTTAGGGCTGCCATCACAAAGTACCACAGACAAAGGCTTACACAACACAAATTCCTTTTCCTACAGTACTGGGTGCCAGAAGGTCAAGGTTTTGACAGAGTTGGTTTCTTCCGAGTCCTCGCTCCTTGGCTGGTGGATGGTTGTCTTCTCCCTTCAGAGGGTCTGCACCTCCTAATTCCTCTTCTTGGAAGGACACCAGTCCTATTGGATTTGGGCCCACTCCAAGGATCTCATCATTTTAACTTAATTTCTCCTTATCTCCAAATACAGTCATATCCCAAGGTACTGATACAGGAGCTAAAAATAAGTTATTTAGGCAGATGGATGGGTAAAAGAGTCCTCGGTACGGTTTTCATTTTAGCAAAAAGCAGCCCCCAAATAATTTTCCAACAAAATGCAGCCTGAAAAATCAAGCTGCCAGCATAGATAAGCAAGCTAAAAGCCTGCATAGATAAATGCTGGCAGCTGTGCCAATACAAAAGAGATATCTGGAAGCCAGGTACATTCAACAGGGAGGTTCCCAATTCCTTTTTCCTTTGTTGCCACATGTGCAGTAAAAAAAGCAGGCAACATGGTGCCAAGTAGGTAGAGACCCCATCCGCATAATAAAAGTTTAGGGTTGGGCAACCAACCAGCTTCTTTGCGGACCAAATAAATAGCACACTTGGTCCAACCAAAATCTTTGGGCCCTACGAAAATCAGACTCCACCTCCTCAAGCTCATCTGTAAAATCCTGTGTGTTTCACTACAAAACCAGAAGATCCACTTGGACATTCCTCTCTCTTGCAGGAGAGAGCTATACTCTTCTCCCTCTTTTTTTTTTTTTTTTTTTTGTCTGTTAAACTTCTGCTCTCTCTCTTTTTTTTTTCAGATGGAGTTTTACTGTTGCCACCCGGATTGGAGTGCAGTGGCATGATCTCCTCTTACTACAACCTCCGCCTCCTGGGTTCAAGCGATTCTCCTGCTTCAGCCTTCCAAGTAGCTGGGATTACAGGTGCCTACCACCATGCCTGGCTAATTTTGTGTTTTTAGTAGAGAGGAGCTTTCACCACGTTAGGCCGGCTGGTCTTGAACTCCTGACCTCAGGTGATCCACCTGTGTCGGCCTCCTAACACAGCTGGGATTACAGGCGTGAGCCACTGTGCCCGGCCTAAACCTCTGCTGTTAAACTCACTTCTTTTTTTTTTTTTTTTTTTTTTTTTGAGATGGAGTTTCGCTCCTATTACCCAGGCTGTAGTGCAATGGCGCGGTCTCGGCTCACCGCAACCTCCGCCTCCTGGGTTCAAGCAATTCTCCTGCCTCAGCCTCCTGAGTAGCTGGGATTACAGGCAAGTGCCACCATGCCCAGCTAATTTTTTGTATTTTTAGTAGAGACGGGGTTTCACCATGTTGACCAGGATGGTCTCGATCTCTCGACCTCGTGATCCACCCGCCTCGGCCTCCCAAAGTGCTGGGATTACAGGCTTGAGCCACCGCGCCCGGCTAAACTCACTTCTTGTGTGTCCACATCCTTGATTCCCTACGCATGACACAATGAACCTTGGGTATTTACCCCAGACCACAATGCAACTTCACTCTGGGCAGATAGGAATTCAGCATATAAATTTTCTAGGATACAATTCAGCCCATAACACTATGAATAAAGAATTTCACTCTAATTAGCCTGATTGATCAGGACATGCTTGGAATGTACTGGCTGGCCTCTGGTTGAATTATGTCCTATAATTCTTCATCATAGCTGACCGGGGCAAGAAATTCTCTTTCTAGCATTGATGAGGCGAACCACCGTGTTGAATGGCTTATGGAAGGGCCACATGGAAAATAGCTGCAGGACGCGCTGCGAACTGAGAGTGGTCCCCAGCCAGAGTCAGCAAATAAATGGTGCCTTTCATCCCACAGCCTCAAGGAAAGGAATTCTGACAGCAATTTAAGTAAGTTTTAGAGCAGATCTTTCCCCAGCTGAGTGTCAATGTGAGAAAGCAGGCTGGACAGCATGTTGATGGCAGCCTCATGGTATCCACAGTCCTCAGTCCAGTTAGGAGGGTCTCCTTTCCTATGGAAACTGGGAGACGGTCAATGTGTATGGTTAGAAGTTGCCAATATTTAAAATAATTTGTGACATAGAAATGGAAAACTAATATATGAATTTTTTTAAAGTCAGGCAGTAAATATCTTAAACCAGAAACAATTCAAAATAATTGTATATTTGCTTTTGAAATAGAGGTCTGTTTTTGTTTCCTTGAAAATAGTTAGGTCTTCCAGGAATCTCAGAATTAATAAGGTCTTACAAACTGTCCTGAAAACCCAGTTACCAACTTAAAATGTTTAGTGTCCCTCTCTGCTTATTTCACTAACTTTGTATTGCTTTTGTTATTTCCAGTCTCCTACTTCCTCCAGCTCTCTTCTCTCTTCTTGACTTTTCTCACATTCTCTACCTCCGACCCATTTCTAATTCCTTCCCTCTCTCTGGTTCTCAAACTAGGTAAAGCCTTACATGGAAGTAATAGAAACAAATGTTTATTTGTTGCTAAAGTAGATTCTAAATAATGACTTGACAGCCCTATACAACTGTGAAACATGTGCAATGTAGTGCACAATTTATACCAACCAAGGGACTAACAACACAATTCATTTATTAGCAATTTTTCAAAGTATTTTTCCTCTGTTAAACTACAGTGTAAATAATAAACTTTACTGATAGGAATAGTTGGAAATATAATTTATAATTGGTGAATTAATTGATGAAAATATCCCTAGGGCAGATACTGAGCCAATCTTTTGCTCAAAGCTATAATATATGAATGTTCTTTTACAAGTAAAATGAATAACACAACCTTAGGAGTATGTGTGTGAATGTATGTATATATACATACATATAATATGTATATAGATATATATATACACATAGGCATATATGTATATGTGTGCATTTCTGTATTATAAACCATTATTTGCTTTTGTTTTTATGTTTACTTGAGTAGATATCTGGCAGCATATTTAGATGATAAAAATGTTGAGTGGGTCAGGTCATTGCTTGGCCTGTCTCTAGTCAGAACTAAATGAACAACATCTCAATATAAAGTGAGAATGATAGGCTGCGTGTCAGGGGTTGTGAGTAAGGTGATAAGATTGAGATGATTAATCTGGAAAAAGTAAACTAGTTTTATACCCTTGGAATTAATGATTTACGGTGGAGCAGTGGCTGTAAGAGAATGCAGTGATTGTTTAAAACAAAGTGAAAGGAAGAAAAAAATCCAAAATACTCTTGAAGAAAGAAAATAGGTAATAATACTATAAAATATAAATATAGTAATGTTTATGAGGAAGGTAAGTCATAGTATTTTGAAATAATAAAGATTATTTGGGACACAATATTATCGTTAATTGGTATGGTATATTATCTTAAAGTATTTAGTCATCTTAACATCCATTCATATAGACACAATAATATGTAGAACATCTACAACCTCTATCAAGAAATGTCACATTATCTTATCTCTGGAACATTTTTGGGTGGCATGAGAAAATAGTTTTTTAATAAAAAAAAAGATTATTTAAAATTATTGACCAATAACATCCAACAAGAGTTGATGAGAAGAATCTATTTTTGCCATTAAAAGTGATGGCAAAAACTACATCACTTTTGCACCAACGTAATAACTGCAAGACTTCCATATGTAATTTGTCATATCCATTAAAATCAAGACTTTTCTTTAAAATAATATTTTAAAATAACTTAGATTTACAAATGAGTAGTAAAAAATAGTACAGAAAATCCCTATATTGTCTGTTAGTGTTATTTTGATAAATGTAGTACATTTATCAAAGTGAAGAAATCAACATTACAACATTATTAGCTAAATCACATACTTTATTTGTAATCCACCAGGTTTTTCATTAGTGTTCTTTCAGTCCAAGATCCAACATAGGAATCAAAGTTGCATTTTTCCTTCCTCTCTCCTTAATAAAGCTAAGATACATCTTTAATCTTATATGTGTTGGTTTTCGTCTTTCCTTGTGTTTCCTGACCTAGACATTTTTGAAGAATATTGACCTGGTATTTTATAGAATGTCCTTCAGCAAGAATTGTCTGATGATTTCTCATGGATAGAATAGGGTTTTGGATTTTTTGGAAGATACGACAAATATGAGAATTTTTTATACTACATTTTATCAGGAAGTACCAGATATCAACCTTGTTACTTGTATGTTAATCACGATCACTTGGTTAAGGTTAGATCTACTAGGCTTCTCCACTGTGAAGTTACCATTTTTCCTTTCTCATACTTTGTTTCAAGCAACCTGTTAAATCTAGGCCACTCTCAAAGGGAAGGGAATTAAGAACTACCTTCCGGAGAAAGGAAAATCCAGGAACTTGTGGACCTCAGTAACTAATAAAATACTTTGGTTGGGGGGACTTAAGCTGGGCTAGTATGCTCTTTTTCCTTTAAGTTTTGCCTACTAGGAAGAACTGTATCTATTAAATTTGCCTGTGGCATACTTTACTGCAATATTTTAACGATGAATTTCTATTTCCCTTGTTCCTTTTACATTTATTATTTAGAAATCATTTGTAGGAAAGATTGTCCCTTATTTCCCATGTAATTACTAATATGTCATTTATTTATATCAGTATGGACTCATGACTATTTCATACTTAAGTTATAAGACATTATAATCGTAATGATATAAGACAATAAAATTATTTTGTTGATTTAAATTATTTCAGCTTTAGTCATTGTGAAATCTTTGTTTCATTTCTGAAAAAAATATTTTGTTATTTAAAAAATTATGATAGAAAATGTAGTTGATATAGAGGATATAATAGACATACAGCCAATGGATACAGTAAAGTTTAGATACTTAAACACAAATAATTGTTGCACCAATTAAATTACCACATAGGATCAATGTGGGGTTCTGGTTTTCACTTTTAACAGCATAAACATACTCCTTTAATTAGCTTTAAAAAAATTAAAGATGTATACTGATTTATCTTAGCTTTGTTAATGAAATGTCTCAAGGCAGAACAAAGTATCTGCCTAGCAGAAAAGCAAAATCCTATATCCAAAATTCCTTGAATATTCCTGGTTTCCTACATGGTCCTTTTGGTAATTGTTGTGGTGAAAACAACAACATAAAATTGATAATTAAATAAAAGTAATAAGAACTAAGTAAAAATTAAGTAAATTAAATAAAAATTAGTAAACATTACTAAAAAACTACATAAAGGTGACAAGCAAAATTAGTAAATAAAGATTGCATCGTTTTAGAAAATATTACAAAATCATGCACTCTCATGATAAATTTACTTCTGATATTTTACTTAGGATCATTGAGCACTGAACTTTGTAAGCCACATGCTTAAATAAATCAAAATAGCTGAGTAGATCAATTGTTTAACAAATTGAATATATTTGACCTTCTTTTAAAAACTGAAGAATGTAGAAGGCAATTTTTTCAGGTTATCATTCAGGTTAATTTGCAAAATTAACTGCCAGTAGTTCAGAAGCTGCTTGTGTTATCATATATTGCCTAGTTCTTTCCATTTTAGAGCATTGCTAAGCTTTTTGTTTTTAACTTAGCCTTTAAAATCTTGCTTTGGCACAAAAGATATAATTTTATTACTTGGGTATATTGTGAATTAAAAAATACTGTTCATAATCTCAGAAATTATAGTTCTCTTAATTGTAGACATTTAATGTTGAAAAAATTATAACAAATATAGATTTTTAATTAAATATAGTTTCAGAAGGATAAAATACACATTTAAAAACATAAATGAAGGTAAAAACAATTACATTAACTTTTAATTACAAACAGCACATCAGAATTAATAGGTTAATTTAATATCTTCAACAAATCTTAAATATGTCTCATTTTTTCTTTTGCTTCTAGGACCAGTGATTACAATGCTTTGAATTTGAGACATATTTGAAATTTTAAATATATATTAGGAATAATTGATGGCAGGATCTGTGGAAGAGTGAATTGGAATTTGTTTTTCTTTTTCTGTTTTTATAAATTGTCATACTGGTGACAATGAGAAAACCTAACATTTATTTTTGAGTCTGATATTGAGGTATCAACCATGCCTCATTGGTTCTTATTTTTCTAGTACTTGCTAAGCATCTAATACAGTGTGACTGTTTCTTGAATGAATGGATGAATGAATAAATGAATGGGATGCAATGCTCAGAACAGCAATGATTATTATATGGACTTTGAAAATAAGTTTTGACTACTTTATTTTCATGTTAAAATAATACAGGCATTTCCTAAACTACGAGAGTAGAGGCTAAGTATAAAATGGAGTACATTTTATTGTTAAAGATATTTTATCACATTAAATTTCTCCTTAGTATCTTTGAATAGTTATGACTACTTTCTAGAAGTGGGCTTCTTTGGTATACATTGTCTGTCAGTTTGATAGTGTCACACTTTCCTTAATACTTGTGGCAGAAAATGAGAACACGTAAGATAACTTTTAAAGATGATTTAGGATGAGATTTATTGAACATTTAGTTGAAAGGCTGAAGGAAAAACAAGACTGGAGAGCTCACTGTCAAATAAGTACTTTGGCCTGAAGGTGACTCACTTCACTTCTCACAACACATTGGCTGGAAAAAATTGCATGTTTCTTAGGGACCACAAGGTGATTAGAACACTCCTGTAAGTTTAGAGATGTTGAAAAATTGCTGAGGGAACTCTGATAAACAAGATGAGACAGAACGTGAAAAAGATGAAACTTTTGCCAAAAATTATTTTTGATAAATGCCTAACATTAATTAAAACATCTCAGTTGAACACATTTAAATGGCTAGATTTCCAATTTTTTTCTCTCTTAGATGAATGGTTAAAAAATATGTATTTATTGTCATTGTGCCTTTGTTGTTATTTTAATTGGCTAAAAATGATCATCAAATTAATATTTTTAAGTTAAAATTTTTTTAATGTGAGTATTTTAAACTTAGAATCATAAACCCATTTGAGATTAAAATACATATTTGAAGAAAACAATAAATGTTTTCAAAGCATTCTCAACACACAATCTCAACTGATTGCACAATAATAGTAGTAATAGGAATACAGACTCGTTCAAAATGGAAATATCAGAAAGAAATACTATGTGCTGTGACCAGAGCATCTCCATGATACTGTGCAATGAAAACAAAAAACACATTATAAAACTATTGAGTTCAGAAAATTTGTGTTCTTTTTTTTCCTGACAAATGTGAGTAATTTTTACTGTACTTGGCTTGCAGGGTACATTTTTAAAACGTGTATTTTCTCATATTCACTGAAATATAATTTATATGTAATAAACTGATCTTATTTCAAGTGTACTATTTCATGAATTTTACTAAATGCATATATCCTCATATCAAGCAACTCAATGAAGACACAAGGCATTTCCTTCTCTCTTTTTAAAAATTTTGACTTTTATTTTAAATACAGGGGTATATATACAGGTTTGTTATATGGGTATATCACACCCAGGTAGTAATCATAAGGCCAAATAGGTAGTTTTATGATATTTCATAAAGCCAGGTGAGCATGGTGGCTCATGCCTGTAATCCCAGCACTTGGGAGGCCAAGGCGGGCAAATCATTTGAGGTCAGGAGTTTGAGACAACCCTGGTCATCACAGCAAAACCCCCATCTCTACCAAAAATACAAAAATTAGCCAGGCGTGGTGGCACACACCTGTGATCCCAGCTACTTGGGAAGCTGAGGTATAAGAATTGCTTGAACCCAGGAGGGAGAGGTTGCAGTGAGCCAAGATTGCACCATTGCTCTCTAGCTTTGGTGATAGAGTAAGATTCTGTCTCAAAAAAAAAAAAAAAAAAAGAAAGAAAGAAAGAAAGAAAGATATTCCATAGCCACTTTTTCTTTTCATTTTTGGGTTTGGTTCATGATCTGTTTGGGGTAATTGCTTTTATAAAATGTGCACTAATAGTAGGAAAATTATGGGGAAAAAAATAGAGCATAGTAAACGGAAACAAAACAAAAAGTATTTACATGAACATGAAAGAAAAAGTAAATTCCTTCTCAGACAAAACTGTGTTTACTTATAAAGTCGAGGCAAAAATAATAGTAAATTCAAGCAGTTAAAAAGTAACTGGGCTAATAAGTTTAGGATAGCTAATGTTATGAGAACAAACAACTCCAAAATCTCAGGAGCTTAAAATAATTTTTTAAAATGTATTCACATGTCTGATGTGGAAAACCATGGAGACTGGTCTCATTGCTGTTACCAAAATACACAGGCTAACAAAGCTCTGCTGTCTGAGGAGGCTAGCATCCGAAAAGCAGATTTAACAGTGCACCACTGTAGCAAAGGGGACTTGCAGGTTAATACATTGGCTCTTAATACTTTGCCACCTGGAAGTGGCAAAGCACAATTTTAATCAAATTTCACTAGCGAGGGCAAGCCATGTGGTTATACCTGTCTTCTGGTTGAAAGAAAATAGACTCTCTAAGTGACACAAGGAAAGGAGAGCTAGAAAGTTCTCTAAGCATCAATATCAACCACACACACCCCAAAAGAATGCTCAGTATTTCATCTAATGGAGATCTTTATGGATAGAAACAATTTTCAAAAATTTACAGTCACCTGTGTCTTTCTACACCCTATAAAAGATACATTGTAAGAACACTGAAATAATTAAAGCCAATACAAAAAAGAGATTTAAAATTCTCTATTTATGAAATCCAAGAAACTTGAGGTTATATTTCTGAGGAATATTTATTTTGTTAGTTTTTATTTGAATTGTTCATTCTGATTATTAATACAGGAAGGAAAATAAACATAAAAATAATACAGGCAGATCTGGCATTTTGTAAGAGAATAGAACTAGTGATGTTTAATATTTATTTCATTTCATATATTGGTCATTCTTTTCATATATTGGTCATTATAGTTTTTGTTGCTTTTTAAAAAATGTCTTTCAGGTGAAACAAACAAAACATCACGTTTGGTAGTACAGTTAAAATCCAAATATGGTAAATAAGAAAACCATTTTTCAGTTAAACAATGTAAAATTTAATAATTAATATCTAAATAATCTTTTGAAATCATCAGGACATATGATAGTGCTTGTCAATGAAGCGGACTGCATTTGACTTTTTTTTAGTCAAATAAATTATAGCTACATTAGTTACCTTGGAAATCTCTGCACCTATTTAAATGCTGAAAGAATAGGGCATTTGGACAGAATAAGTAATTCATTTTGGGAGAAAGATTTTGTACATTTTACTTATAGAGTAAGATTTTTTTGGTTGCCTTTTCTTTCTTTTATTAAAAAATATTCTCATAGAAAAAAAATCCCCTCTTAACCATTCACTTTTATGTGATTTAAATAATCAATTCTAACAAAACGGTTAAATTCTAGTTCAGAATCCTTTTGACAGCACACATACAAAGCTCAAAGTAACACATTATTTACATGAAATTAAATATTGCTCAGTTAGGGAACAGTTATTTTCTGAGTACCCTGTTATAATGTCTGCTAAGCCCTGTAGTTGCAAAGATAAATAAGTCATACTGTTTCTGCCGTCAAGGAACATGCATATAATGTATATGAAGTGGTAGGAAAGAGAGATAAACTAACACATAATTCTAATTTAATATCATCAGGCTAAAGAGTAATCCAGAATAATCTTGGGACATTTTACTCTGAGTTATCAGTTTCTCATTTATAAAAGGTGATACACAATCGTTACAATCATGCCTTCCTTTATTTACTAACTTTGAGACTTTGAGAAAACGTGATTATTTATTTATTTATGGAGACAGGATCTTGATCTGTCACCCAGGCTGGAGTGCAGTGGCTCAGTCATGGCTCATTGCAGCCTCAAGGGATGCTCGAAGCTCAGCCTCCCTGGTAGCTGGGACCACAGGCACATACCACATTACCCAGCTAATTTTTCTGTTTTTTGTTTGTTTGTTTATTTGTTTGTTTTGTTTTTTGTGGAGACAAGGTCTCCCTTTGTTGCACAGGCTGATCTGAACTCCTAAGCTCAAGGATCCCTCTTGCCTCGACCTACCAAAGTGCTGGGATTACAGGTCTGAGCCACCACATACAGCCAAGGAAACCGATCTTAATTGCGGAAAACTTGTATTTTACAATTCATGGAGGCATACACCTATTACTTATATCTGTTTACATTCTTTCAGACTTGATCTGCAAATATACTCATATATTATTCTTATTTAGCAGCATATATTTACATTTACATTTGGATGAATCTGTGGATAATAGTATAAAGCCCTTTTTGGTAAGATAGAATAGTAACTTTTATAAGAGTAAATGTTAATCATGTAGAGAAAGCAGCCACTAATGAAAACAGATGAAGTCTGACCAATTTGTTTTGTGAAAACATATTTTACAGATATTTAGTTATTTAATGTAAAACACTAATAATAGATTAAAACTATCATTTTCTTGCTCTAGTGGTTAACTCACTTGAGAAAACAGAAGTATGGAATGAATAAATTACAAATAAAAAGACTGCAGACAGCTTGAATTTTAAATCTTGCAGATAGCTATCTGAAAATATTAAAGACAGCTGAACATAATGTTTATATAGAGTTGTTTTAAAAAGTGAATTTAATTTATTCATTCTCTGAGTTCATTCTGAGTCCAGGGTTACTCTAGTTGCAGCTTTGAGTAAACTGTTTACCCTCTCCCATCCTAAACTATATCCTTTAGAATATGGTAATAGTAATAATAACTACTAAGTAGCGCAATTCTAAGAATGGAACAAAATCAAATATCTAAAGTGTTCGAACTATTGATCATCTCATAGAAATATCTCAATGTCTTTGCACTGTTGATAATAATAACAATGATTAGAAGGAGAGATTAATCACATCTCATGAAGATGAAAGTGGGTTTGCAGAAACTCAATCAATAAGATCAATAAAGTCAGAAATCACTTTAGGATTTTACATGATTATCTCACTTTTTGACTGTGTGACTTATTAGTATTCCAGAAGGATCTTTCAAAACAGGATTTGCTAATATTTGTTTATTAAGGACCAAATCCTAAGATCAAACGTTGCCTCACCTCAGATGATCGATAAAAGGAAGATCATACAGGAATATGTAAACAAGCTTCCTGAACTAATCTAAAATAATCTCAGAGAAAGGAGGTTCTAGAGAGCATTTTATTGTTGACAATGGCAACAAAACTGATAGCACCTCCCTCCCTTCTTCCCTTCCTTCTTTCTTCCCTCCTTCCCTCTCCCCTTCTTTCTTCTTTCCTTTCCTCTCTCTCTCTTGCTCTTTGTCTTCCTTTTTAAAATTAAGTCTAGAGCTGGCCCATCTCAATTGTCAATGCAAAATACAAACTTTCTGTTTAGGAATATCTGTGTGTGGGTTTCCTTCTGGAATAAGGCCTCATAATTTCCAATGATACATTTTCTCAAACCTTTCTCTAAAAAAGGTCTTACTCTTAAATATTTGAATATCTTTAATGACAGTGACCCCTCTTAAGCCTTTAAAATGGATTTTTAAATATGTCTTATACCTTTATGTTATAATAATTGTGAATTAAGGGCAAGCTTCACAAGGTTAAAGTGTAGCCCTGCATCTTATGAATTGACCTAAATTACAAAAATTAGTGAACCTTTGCTGTAAATTGTATTAGTTCCTCTTGAAATTGATATAATCTATTTTGATATATTTATATATTCATTATTTGCTTAATATACACAAATAATTAGAATGATGCTTAAAACACTACATAAATCCCATGGGAAGAAACTGATAAACAAATCAAAGCAAGAAAGTCAATTGATAATGAAATAATAAATCAGAGATAACATTCACAGAACAGTAACAACAATACGAACCCATGTGATAATAGAGGAAGACATAGTTTGTCTCTAAGATTTCTGAGTGGCCAGATCAAAGAAAGAATATAATGCTCTCTGTAATTGTATCCATAAGATAAAAAGACAACAGATAATACATTCTTGAGATTTAAGGATGGAAATGATGCAGGAGGATATGGTCTTCTTTAAGAACCAAGTTTTCTCTTTTTATTGTTATTTAAACTGTGATCATTTGCTACAATTTATAAAAATCAAATAAAGTGATTTAAAATTATTAATAGTTCTAGGAAAAATTTATACAATAATAAAGGTTGTGGTTCTTTTAAAATACATTTTTAGGTAAAATATGCTAAGTGTAAACTAATAAAGTTAATTCGAATTGATACAAATAAAAACATTTACTTTCTTTATAATGTAGCAGGGAGATGTAAGAGAGACTTTCTATTTTTGATACAGAGTCTCACTCTATTGCCCAGGCTGGAGTGCAATGGTGTAATCTCAGCTCACTGCAACCTCCACCTCCCAGGTTCAAGTGATTCTCCTGCCTCAGCCTCCCGAGTAGCTGGGACTACAGGTGCGTACCACCATACCTGCTAACTTTTTGTATTTTTAGTAGAGACGAGATTTCACTGTGTTAATCAGGATGGTCTTGATCTTCTGACTTCGTGATCTGCCTGCCTTGGCCTCCAAAAGTACTAGGATTACAGGCATGAGCCACCACAACGGCCTAAGAGACTTTTACACCTCACTAACATAAATGGCAAAGCATACTAACAAAAATATACATTACAATTCTTCATGGTGTATATAAGACACTGCATATTCAATATCTTTACTACTTCTAAATAATTTGCCTCCAAATTACTGCTTCTTTATTTAAAATAAAAATATTTTTTGGAAAGTTATTTAAATATTTTATTATTTGTTGTATGTGTTTAACTCCTAATGTACATAGTCTGATACTGTTTTCTCAGTTCTTAATTCATAATGTTCCAAGTATATGTAGTTCTTATAATTTATATGATGCTTTCTTTTATATTGCCTAATTGTTCATAACATCATTGCATGTATGTTAACATGGTAATTCCATGTTAATTTCTCTAATTGCAGTGTAGATTTTGTAGATTTCCTCAGTTCAAGAATCACATCTCATAGAGTCTTGGAAGGGTGAATGTATTTGTAGGCACCCGCCAATTCTCATGACATTATATTTTGTGCTGTAGTGCATGGAACAATAATCAGTGAAAATTACTGAAATGTTAAACATTTTCCAAGATAATTTATGGCCATCTTCTGTATTTCCTTACAGAACATATTATCAAAAATACATTCTGTTAACTTTTGCTAACATTAGGAAAATGAGAGTAGGTTTCTCTGCAAAGAAAGATCCTTTTCTCCCTCCCAACTTTTCAGGCTTCTCAACTATGATGGCACAGAAAAATTCCAATGAAAAACTAAGCTGGATTGGAAAACGACTGTGGCATGCTGGCTGAGGCTGAGACTCAGGCTGTCTTATACTTCGTATTTTATTACTATAAAGATAATCTGGAGCCGAAGACACAATCTCCCATGTCTGCGTATTTGAATAGCTGCAGACACAGGTACCAGCCAACAACTTAATTATGGATTTTAAAAATTGGCATTAATCTTTTCTTTCCTGTATAGATTCGCTTGTAATGCCACAAGTCACTGTAAATTGCTCATTAAACTTCAAGCAATGCTATGTATGCTTGCTACCATTTATAGGCAATGCTCTCCAAAGAACAATTAGAGGGAGGATTATGACACAGAACAATGGAGACAATTATTTCTGAAGTTTATTAATGCTAATTAGCATATGGCATCTAAGACAGCTGCTGATACTTCATTGCTAAATACTGAGGGACTAATTAGTGCTTGATGTTAATTAGCTTCTTCTCATGTGCATTGTTCTTAGATGCACATGCACTGTCACCATCGGGCTATTAAAAATCTGGCCCTGCACTCTGCAAGAACATGAGGTGGCATTTAGGAGTTCTTTCAGAGTGTGTGGCATTCTTTTCTAATATGTATACCCTTAATAGATTTCATAGGAGCTTTAATAATCTACTCTTTATTTAAAACCTGCTAGTAAATTATGATTTTTTAAATGCTGAGAGAACTCTTTACCTTATCTTGTAATTTTTCATGTCCTGTTACTCATAATTGACTTCAGATACTAAAGATAACTACCATAAAAATACTCTGGTTATAATTTATTTAATAATCAAACTTAGTTTGGCTTTGCCTCTCACTTTATACTTAATCTTTTATTTATGATTAAAATACATTATTAAACAAATAGGTCAAATATGCACACTTTCTCTATTAACCGGGTAACCTTTTTAGTTTCTGTTGTTTTTTTTTTAATTATTTCTTGAACTACAGCCAAATACGCTTTTTTTTCTTTTAAAATCTGAGCTAAGAATTTACCCATTAAAACCTCATCTTTTGAAGACAATGTGTAGGTTAAGCCAGTGATCTAAGAAGAGTTTTCATGTCAGTCTTAAAAACTTTTTAATGACACTCTTTGTTTACTTGCTTTTCTGTGGGTTTGGTGGGTAGGTGACTCGAATTATCAATTTGTTCATCAGATTTCTCCAGCAATCAGTATAACAGTCAGTACACATGTTGGACATTTTCTTTCAGGCAGAAACTCCCCTGTGATGAGTAAATATCAGTCTACAACATGAAGCTCTGTAAAGGGTGATCACAAATACATAGTAGTCTGACATTCTAAAGATAATGTCTGGTTTACACACAGTGTTTTTAATGATACTATATGTATCCATTTTGAATCATTATTAACAATACTTAGAGTTAATAATTGTCCAAAGATTTTGCATATAATTTTATAGCCTTGAAATATTTTGGCACTTATGCAACTGGTATGAGAGCATGCCATTCAAAATAAAGGAATGAAACAAAGCTATTCACAATGGAAATTGTAGAATCACTTGCCAAAGTAACCAACAGCAAAAAATTACCTATCTAATAGGCCAGAAAACAGGCAAAAAGATGGACAATAAAATAACAAATAATGAGGAAAAATAAATTTTAAATACACTTCATTCACATTTTAAAATGCCCCTTACAACTTTCTGGATTGCACAAACAAACAAAATGATGTATAAACCAAAATTTTATTTAAATGAGTTTCAAAATGGAGATGACTAAATTTTATTTAATTTCAGTGTGTAGGGATTTTCTCGAGAGAGGTTCAGCGTGTAAAAGAAATGAATGTCATTTGATTTCTCATTAGGATTTTTGGACTTAGGAAAACAAGGACTATGCCCGTAAAAAACAGCTGACTTTTTATTACTTTTCCTCCTCCACTTCCAGCTTTTCTTCATTATCATCTCACTTTTTACTTTCTTTACAGAAGATGAAGCAAAGTTTCCAAACAAATGAGACATCAGGAGGTATAATGTGGTTTAGATTTGTGTCCCCACCCAGATCTCATGTTGAATTGTAATCCCCAGTATCGGAGGAGGGCCCTGGTGGGTGGTGAGGTGATTGGATCATGGGAGTGGATTTCCCCCCTTGCTGTTCTTGTAATAGTGGGTGAGTTCTCACAACATGATTGCTTAAAAGTGTGGAACACCTCCTACTGCTTTCTTTTCCTCCTGCTCCAGCCATGCAAGACACACCTGCTTTCCCTTCACCTTCTGACATCATTTTAAGTTTCCTGTGGCCTCCCCAGCCATGCTTCTTGTACAGCCTATGGAACTGTGAGTTAATTAAAGCTCTTTTCTGTATAAATTACCTGGTCCTAGGCATTTCTTTACAGCAATTTGGGAACTGTCTGATATGAGGTGAAATGTGAAAAATCTGTAACTTAAAAATTCCATTGCTTTTTAAGAACTCTGAATTTTGTAATATCAAATGCATCATGTAACCAACATAGTATAATGAAACCCAAACTTGACTCCTAGATTATTTGTGGCAATGGGCCTCAAAGTCTCAGATTCCTTATCTGTAAAATGAGAATATTTCTGCTCACACAGCCAGTAATTAACAGTGTGTTCTCTGACTGCCTTACATTAAGGAGCTCTTGTTTCAAGGGGATCTGTGACCTTGGGAATTTATGTAATAGCTCCGTGTCTCCACTTTTCCAACTGTAAAAGTGGAGTGACTTTTTGCTGGCCTGCATTGTACCAAAGACTCTAAAAAGCAAAGGATGTGGAAGTATTAAGCGACAAATACTTTGATTTAGAAGTGCATAGTATTAATTTACCTATAACTCTAAGAAGCTCTTTCACTATATTGAGGGGTTTTTTTCCTTTTCAAAATTCTAGTAAGTCAATGACCCCAAAGCTGAATTTTAGAAAAGATAATTGTACTGAGGTTTTTTAATAGTCTCAGAACTTTACACTTAGGGTTTGGAACTATTCAAGAGGAAATGTCACAGAAGCAGCGAAACCAAGGACTGAGCACCCTCTGGATTCTTAATCTCAAGATGGGGGCAGGGCTGTGTTTGAAGGCCCTGCTGAGTCATCTGTTAGGGTCTTGGTTCAATAAAGCACTGAGCAAGTTGAAAAAAAAAGTCTCATTAGCCTTAAATTTGCTTTATTACACTGTATATCATTTGGGGTGAAAGTAGCAAATGTTGTGTTAAAATATTCCACCTGTGAGAGACTTATAAAAAACAAATTCCACTGTAGTTCATATTCAGATGTAAACAGAGAAAATAACTATACCTGACTCAATTGGCTGACTTTTTAATAATTCACAGCTAAGTCATTTTGTTTTAGAATACCTTCCATTGTAAATTATCTGTCCTTTTGAGATGTAAATCATCTTCCAGCCTCCTGTGAGTTTTACGACCCAGGGATGTCTTTCTCAAGTTCCTAGGAACCATCCCTTTGAAATGCAATCATCCAGAAAAGTAATGTTCCTTTCTCCCAGGTTCTGTGGGAGGGTTGGAGCCTAACTCACCAATTATCACCAATTACCAAACACAGGTGGTCTAATTAATTACATTGACCTTCTTCTCCATCCACTCCCTTGGTCTTTTCCAGTATTTTTTCAGTAGCTCATTCTTGTTCTTGAAAGCTTTCCTGTCTTTTGATTCAATGAAATTAAGTTCAATCCCTCTACCTTACAGCAGCCTTCTTGAGTAAAGTCTTTCTTGCCTGTTTAACTCTGTCCATTGCAATTTTTCTTTGACACCTTTAACACCCTTAATCATCTCGAAATGTTGATGAATAGCATTGTTGGAAACAAATATATTTTGTCTTTCAAAATTTCTTACTAATACTTCAGAAATGTATAAATAAGTCTATACATTAAATATTTTGCTTTGTCAAAAATAGAAGTAAAATAAAACCATTATATTCAATTCAAGTGTAAGAAGTGTAAACCAAAAAGTAATATAGGCCTCAATCAATTTAGAAGTTTATTTTGCCAAGGTTAAGGATCATGACTCATGACATAGCCACAGGAAGTCCTGAGAACATTTGCCCACCCACAGTGTTTGGGCTACAACTTGGTGTCATGTGTTTTAGGGAGACATAGTCATCAGTCAGTACACAGGAGGTAAACTTTGGTTTGGCCCAGAAAGGTGTAACAATGCGAAATGGTGGGCTTTACAGGTCATAGGTGGATTCCAGGATTTTCTGATTGGCAACTAGTTTAAAGAGTTAAGTTAGTCTTTAAAGAACTGGAGTCAATAAAAAGGAGTGTCTGGGTTAAGAAAGGGATCCTAGAGACCAAAACTCTTATAATGCAGACCAGGTCTCCTAGGTGGTTGCCCTTAAAGGCAACATGGCTAATGTTTTCCATTCTTACCTCTGAAAGGTGTTAGATGCTCAGCTAATCTCTTTAGGATCAGAAGAAGAGCTGGAAAGGGAAGGAGATTCTCTATAGAATGTAAGTTTTCCCATAAGGGACAGCTTTGGAGGATCATTTCAAAACATATCAAAAACATATTTTGGGGTAAAATACTTTTATTTCTTTCTGGGCATATCTGATCCCCTACTTTCTGTCATGGCCTATTCTAGGGTTTTGGATTTTCTTAGGTTACCTTGGCCAAGAAGAGGGACTGTTCAGTCAGTTAACTGACTTAGAAATGTATTTTTGCTTGTAGAAGCTACTATACTGTGCCCAATATAACTTAGATAATAATGGTTTCATGACTGCTGTCACTGATGATACAGGTTTTGATTCCTAGTTATTATTGAAGTATGCTATTAAGAGTTATTGTAAATTTAAATCCAACATTTTATTTTGCTTTGCTCACTTGCCTTTACTTTGTTGGGGAAAAGGATAGGTGCTATTTTGCTTTAAGTTGATATTTTTTATGCCACATAGTCACATTCAATTATATAGCTCCTCCCTAAAATCTGTTCTAACCTTTGTACAGAGCTATTACCCTTCTGACAATTCCCAAAGGTTATAGCAATTAGAATATAATATGTCTTTGCAACTAAAATTCTAAAGCTCCATTTTAATTATTATACTTTACCATAGATCAATAGCCCCCCATTAAAATGATACTTTTCTTCTTTCTACTGCCTCTGCTTTGACTACCCTTGCAGTGAGTTGCAAATCAGATATAGCTAAGAAGTTATCTAATTATTTTCTTCTACTGAAACATCTCATTTAGCTAGGGGAAAAATAAAGAAGCTCACACATTTTTTTTAAAGAGAATAATATGACCTCTGCCTGATAAAAGTAGATTAATGATTTTAATGAAGCAGCATTCCCAGGATTGGTGCAAATAGAAGCAATGGCAATTAAAGGCTTCCAGGATGTTATGACTACACCCATAGGTGCAGAGAGGTGGTGACTTGTGCTTTTTTTTTTTTTCTGGTGGAGTCTTGCTCTATCAGCCAGGGTGGAGTGCAGTGGTGCAGTCATGGCTCACTGCAACCTCTGCCTTCCAGGTTCAAGTGATTCTTCTGCTTAAGTCTCCTGAGTAGCTGGGACTACAGGTGTGCAGCTGCACACCTGGCTAATTTTTGTATTTTTAATAGAGACGGAGTTTTATGATATTGGGCAGGCTGCTCTCGAACTCCTGACCTTGTGGTCACCTACCTGGGCCTCGCAAGACTTGTGCTTTTAAATGGTCAGAACAGGTTTTACTCTGTGAAATGCTATTGCTATTTAGGATTTTATTTTGTGTCCTTTCTCCACACAGAAATAGATCTTTATAGCTGGATAGTAAAAGCAGATAAAATCTGCTCATGAATTTGGAGAAGGAAGTCATTGATACCTTTGTGAGGACTTCTAAGGTGATAAAGTAACTGCTGAGTGGTGGTTTCATCTGGCATGGGTGGTCACTGAGTATCAACTCTAGTCTCATTTTATATCCATTAAATAACATGTAACTGTTCTCACTGAAACTCCTTAAGATGAATCATTTCTAGAAAAATTACAAATAAAACAAGTAAAAAGTGGCAAGAGATGGTGAATATAAAGAGATCACAGTGACACATATTTTGTAAAAAAAAATTATCTGACATTCATATGTCTATACTCTCTGTATGAAATAAGTAATATTCAAAGATGATCCAGGCTTAAAATGAATCACTGATGCTATCAGACAATCTTGAGCTTATTCTGAAGCACCAAAATGATTAACCTAAAGCACAAAATAATGATGTTGCTGATTTATATAACCTTTGGTAATTTTTTGTTTAAGTCCTTCAATTATGAAAACTTTTAATCATTATATTGTGAGCAGCAGCAGCAAAGATGACATGCATGTCTCTTTTTCCTATTGTTCTCAGCATCTGTATGTGTCCCGCACACAGACTGTCCATTATAAATGCTTGGTATATGAATGAATCAACCAGTCATTCAAGAGATTTTAATTAATTTATTAAAAAGGAATTCAAATCCTCAGTAGATGAATATATTCCAATCAATATGGGCATTGTGTACCCCAGCACCTATAAAATACATACGTTCACGCATATATATGATACAAATACAGGCATATGTAGTATGAAATTTAGTAAAGCCATATTGCAACTGGTTGGTGTTTTTAAAGTAACTAAATTATAATTTATATAAAATATATTTTGTCATTTAATGATAATTTAGAATGATAATAATGAGGCCAAGTGCTGTGGCTCATGTCTATAATACCAGGACTTTGAGAGGCAGAGGCAGGTGGATCACGAGGCCAAGAAATTGAGACCATCCTGACCAACATGGTGAATTCCCGTCTCTACTGAAAATACAAAAATTAGCTGGGTGTAGTGGTGCACACCTGTAGTCCCAGCTACTCAGGAGTCTGAGGCAGGGGAATTGTTTGAACCTGGGAGGCGGAGGTTGCGGTGAGCCTAGATTGTGCCACTGCACTCCAGCCTCGATGACAGAGCGAGACTCCGTCACACAAAAAAAGAAAAAGAAAAAGAAAAAAATCTAGCTTAATGATGGGGTTTGGCTCTGCGTTCCCACCCAAATCTCACCTTGAATTGTAATAATCCCCCATATCAGGGCTGGGGCCAGGTGGAGATAGTTGAATCATGTGGGCAGTTTCCCCCAGATTGTTCTCATGATGGTGAGTGAGTTCTCACGTGATCCAATGGTTTTATAAGGGGCTTCCCCCTTTGCTCGCAGTCATTCTCTTTCCTGCCGCCCCGTGAAGAGGTGCCTTCTGCCACAATTGTACGTTTTCTGAGACCTCCCCAGCCATGCAGAACGGTGAGTCAATTACACCTCTTCTTACCTTGGTTATTTCTTTATAGCAGCATGAGAACAGACTGATACACTTAAGTTTATAACACAGAATCTTTTGAAGTTGTTATAATACTGATATATTACCTGAATTCATTGTTTACATACAATTTATTGCTCAGTATTACCCTCCACCACTTTTCTAATACAAATAAAAACCTAAGAAATTTGTACAGTTTTTTCCTGTGTAGTTATAATAGTTTTACAGTGTTGTGAAAGTAACTATATTCAATAACTGCATGGGCCCTATGACTCTTTTTCCTCTTCTTACCTGTCAGCTCATTACCAAACTACAGTAAATAAGTGTGTTGAGAAACAGTAATATGAAGATTCATTTTAGTGTTCCAGATCTGTACATGAACTGTGATGGTCTAGGTTAAAACTACTATTGTCATGTTATTAAAATGCAATTCAACCAGATAAACTCTAATATATAACTAATATTCATTTCTTGTGTGTGTGATTAAAATATATAATTATTTTGAAGAGTAGTTAATGATGTTTTATTCATAAGTTTGGAAGAGTAGTTAAGGATATTTTATTCAGTAAGTTTGGAGTGAATATGTAACTTGTGCATTTAATTTTTTTTTAAAAAAAGGATTTTTGAGTACATCATAATATCTCTAACCAAGGTGAATTTGTTGGGGCTGAGACAACAGTATCCCAATGTGAAGGCCTTAGAAGCAGCCTCAGAAATGAAAGTCTCCTTCTGACCTCCTTAGGGGTCTCCTCTCTCTGGCCCCTCAGTCTTCCCTGATCATAGCCTTAGAAATTAGAATCCCTCTTCCCCAAGACAGGTCGTAGCAACCAGAGCCTCTTTTCCCCAGTGCCATAAGACCTAAAAATATTCCTCTAGCTTCCCCCACATTTCTGTCTAAAAATTTGTCCTAAAAGAATTACCTAAGCTACTTTGTTTGAATGCACATCATAAGATCCTCATCCCAAAGAGGGTCTCACCTGATACCCAGAAGAAAGAAATGCTGCACAGAGAGGCCAGGAGAATCTCAACAGAAAGACCTTGCTGGGTTTCTCCACTCAGCCCGTTAGCATTAGATCATACTTTTTTGTCCAAACGTAATTCTACATAGCTGTCTATCCTTCATTGAATGTAAACATAAAAATGTATAGTTTTCCCTGTGCCTTTGGGTTTTCATTCTGAAGGCTCTGGTATCATATACAGATATGTTTCAATGAATTTGTATGCTTTTTTTTCCTCCTATTAATCTGCCTTTTTTCAGTGAACCTTCTCCATAATATTATATAATTTTTGTGAAACATTCATTATAGTGAAAATCTTAGCCTTGTAATCTGACTGCCTGGCTTTGGAATTCAGAACTTTTCCACTCAGTATCCTATTTAATGTATTTAAATTTTCTGTACTTTATTACATTAAATGGTCTATCAATCTGTGTATCACCTACATTTCTATTTATATCTACCTATCAATCTCTTTATTATCTACCTCTCTATTATGTATCTTCTCTATATACCTATCTACCTATAATCATCATCAACGTCATCCTCATCGTCATCAATCTCTAGCACTGTGGTCTCTTGATTTATATCCTATTTGCATTATAGTACACATTGAGGATGAAAGGGTCTCATTTAGGCATCCTAGAAAATATATAAGCATTCTAAACTCTGTTTTCACAGTAGAATTCCCTGGCAAGGTTTTATTTATTTAACTATTTTCAGTGTGAATGTCAGTTCTCATATTAGTACAGCTAAGAAAGATGATTTGAGAATGGGATTTGTAGAATTGGTAAGTTAAAGATCTCCAGAGAGCCACTTTCAAGTAGGGCATAATAGCTTGTAAGAGACTACTCATCTCCCTAAGCTCTATTTAAAAATTGAGATACAATTAAAATTTTATTTATTTAAGGCACCAGAGAGTTGAAGGAGCAATAAGGAGTAGAATGGCTAAAATTCTGAAGAGAAGAGGACTTCAGAGAAATTTGCTGATGATCTGTAGCTATTCTGATCACTGGGAATATTTACTGGTTCTGAATTCAGGCTGAGAATCCACAGTTGGGGAATGGGGAAATCAGAAGAAATCTGTGTAGTTTTCAAAGACTGTACAAAAAACAAAATACAAAATGGATAGTGTAAGGGTACTCAAAACTCAGACAGTTTTTCCCTCAAGACATTGGTGGAGTTAGGAAGCTGTGCCTGGTAGAGGGCTAAAATCTTAAGCCAGAATGTTCTAAGAAGTAGAGTTCTGCTTTCTCTCAGTGCTAAGAAAACAGAAATTAGAATTTGGGATTATGGAAAAGGGCCATATTGAATAAATCTGGCTATTTATAAAAGTCCAACAATTGCAGCCTAGGAACAGGAGGGTCTCAGCCTTCCCAAACGCATAGCACTGTCAAAGTCAGCTCAGTCCTTGTTTTGATAAAGATGTTCGATCCCCTTCTATCTGACTAGCAGAAAAATGAGTGATCTTTTAAAGATGGTTAATGTCATCTATATCCTATTCATATTTAAATACCCTATCTAAAATTCAGTTGAAATTAAGAATAATGCAAAGAAACAGGAATGTATAATGAAAAACCAAAAAGAAAGAAAAACAAGCAGAAAATAGGAATTAGTACTCAGCTATTTGAACTCATACTAATGGAATAAGTAGAAAATGACTTTAACATATTTGTGATTAAGTTGTCATATGAATATGAATAAGATGTTTTATAAGTTATGGGAAAACTGTAAGCTGTTTAAAATGAAGACATATATAATTTAAGACAAAAAATGCAATGCGTGAAATGAAGTTTAACCACAGAATGAAATATAGTAGAAATGAGGGTCATGAACTTAAGGGAGTAGAGAAACATTCTAAGAGGAATATGAGACAACAAGAAAAGACTTTATGTGTGTAGAGATAAGATGTAAGGATCAAAAAGAATAAATAAGACAGCATTAATATTTGAAGAAAATAATGGCCAAGAAGCTTTAAAAACCAGTGAAACAATTGAAACCTGTATATCCAATAACTACTTCAAACCTCAGTAAATATAAATAAGGAAATGACTGTACCTAGAAACGTCTTCTTAAAATTGCTAGAAACATAAGCAATAACAAAATGTTTAGAGCAGCCAGATAATATTATCTAATTTAGTCACTCAAAGCATCAGGAAAAGGAGTAGGGGCTGAGTACACAATAGAAATAATGGAAGTCAGAATACAATAGAATTGTGTCTTTAAATTGCTGAATGAAAATAACTAACCTAGAATTCAACAACAATAAAAATATCATTTAAAACAAAGGCCTGACCGGGCACTGTGGCTCACACCTGTAATCTTAGCACTTTGAGAGGCCGAGACCAGTGGATCACAAGGTCAGAAGTTTGAGATCAGCCTGGCCAAGATGGTGAAACCCTGTCTCTACTAAAAATACAGAAATTAGCTGTGTGCAGTGGCAGGTACCTGTAATCCCAGCTACTTGGGATTAAGATTGTGACATTGTACTCCAGCCTGGGGGACAGAGGGAGACTCTCTCAAAACACACACACACACACACACTCCTAATATAGATTCTTTATATCCAGCTCTGAACAAGATAGACATATTTTTCTTTATTCCTACTGTGAATTACTGCTAAAAGTCCTGGATATTGTGTGTCAAACAGACATGAGAATATTCTGAAAAATAAAAATAAGGAAGGCTAGCTGAGGACAGTAAGTTCCTTCAGTTTTTTTTTTGCTTTCTATTCCCTAGAATAGATGGATACAGACAAAAAAAAAAAAAAACCCACCAAGGAAAGCCTGCTCTCTAGCTAAAGGGCCAGTACAGAATAACCCAGAAACACAGAACACATTTGGACAATATCCTCACTACTCTAATTGAACACTATGGGAGAGAAATGGCCTACTCCCACCCCGTCAGCAAAGGCTAAGTGGGAGGTTAGACTTTTACTCTCACAGACATTAATGAAGCACCCCTCCCTGTTACACTAGGCCATTATCACAGAAGGCTGAGTGGGAGCTGAAACTTGGAATTATTTGACAAGAAATTTAATGCAGCCATCATAAAAATAGCTCAATGAGCATACTAAATACAAATTTTAAAAAATAGTCTTAGCAAAAATACAAGACAAGGAAATAGAAGGCATAAAGAACCAAATGGAAATTTTAGAAATGAAATATAAAATAACCAAAATTTAAAAAGGAAATAACATATGGGCCAAACAGCAGAATGGAGACACAGAAAAGAATCAATAAAGTGAAAACAACAAAAACCCCGTCAGAACAACAAAGAGAAACAGACCTAAAAACAAACAGAAACTAAAACAAAACCAAAAACAATAAACAAATATCAGAAGTCAGACCCTCAGTTCTATGAATCTGTGGGGCTATGGCAACAATGTTTTATATATGCAAAAATTGACAGAATTTTTAATATTACTCCAAAAAACCCTCAGCTATACTAAAAATACGAAAAAATTAGCCAGGCATGGTGGCCCACACCTGTAATCCCAGCTACTCAGGAGGCTGAGGCAGGAGAATTGCTTGAACCGGGAGATGGAGGTTTCAGTGAGCTGAGATCAGGCCACTGCACTCCAGCCTGGGCAACAGAGTGAGACTCCGTCTTAAAAAAAATTAATATGAGAAATCAGAGTAATTAACAATGAAAAGAAAAAGGAGGAATTCATATGATTTAGTCAATAGATGCAGAGTAAGCATCTAACGAAATTCTATATCTGTTGGTGATAAAATTTTATGTCACAAATTAGTAACAATAAAATATCATCACTCTTTTCAAGGTATTAAAAAACCCCTTTCATGGTTATTATACTTTATCATGGAATATTAAGTGCTGTTCCCTATACATCCCCTAACACTGGGACCTCTCAAACTTTTATTCCACATTGAACTGGAATTCCTAGACGTTAACATTATACACATAAAATAAAAGCAGAAAGATTGTGAAGGTAAAGTAAAACTATCTTGTTTGTAGATGACATTGTTGTATATTGTTTGGTTTACAAATTTGGTAAATTATCAAAGTCAACAAAATAAAAACAATTGCATTTATATATGGCATAAAACTTATGAGTACCACTTACAAAAAGATAAAAATTTGAGTAGGGAAAACCTAAGAAAAATATGCTAAACCCATAAACTACCTTCTACAAAAGCCCTGTTGAAAAAATTTATAAATGCCTAAGTATATTTATTTCACAAAACAGAAATAGAACAATGTATCACATTTGTGGACTGAAATAATTAAAAAATAAAGAATTATAATGAATCTAGAATTTCACATAACAGAAATAGGTAGAACAATGTATCACATTAATGGGCTAAAAGAATTAATATTGATATAAAGCCTTTCTCCATGTTATTTCAAGCTCAGTCACTGAAGACTTTTTAAATATATTGCAGTGGGATTCTATAATGTACATGGAAAATCAAAGGCTCCAAAGTAACCAACGCATTCATGGGGGAAAAGAGCAAAATTAAACAATTCATATTGCCTGATTACAAGACAAAATCAAACTTTTTTTGATTTTGTCTTGTAATCAGGCAATATGAATTCTTTAATTCTTTAATTTTTAATTCTTTAATTCTTTCTGTAATTAAAACAGTGTATCTTAGTAAATGGAGAGACAGTGTAAATGTAGTTAAAGAATAGTGTCTTTCCATAGAGCCATACTGATACCTGTTAGTCAGCTCTTCACCATGTTATATAAACTCTGATCTGGCTTCAATCTGAGGGTTACCTCGTATCAGGTGTACTTTGAGGTGCACCAGCTGAATAAAGCTCTCAACAACCTCTATTTGAGTAACTTAAACACTGAAAAATGTAAGCCAACTTCAATACAAAGAGAGCAAAATGTACATGATCATCTTGATAGAAGCTGTATTTAGAGAAACTCAACAACTATTCTTGAGAAAAGCTTTCAGAAAAATAGAAACAAAAATGAACTTCCTTTATTTGATAAAGCATAACTACCAAAATTATGTGCAAAAATAAATTCTAAATTGATCTTAGAAATAATCATAAAAGTAAAACAAAGATTTCGTAGAAAATAGAAGAGAATATATATTTGTGGGCTTGGTACAAGTAATGATTTATTAAATAGGACATAAAATACTACTCAAATGGTAAATGGTAGATGTGCTATATTATACCTTGTTAAAAATGTACAGATTTCTATTATCAAAAGATGCCATGAATAGAGTGTAAAGGAAGCGACAGGCAGGGAGAAGGTAGTTGCAATATATCTTCTGGACTTGAATCTAGAATATATAAAGTATTCTTAAAAATTAAGAAAGCTAGAAATCACTTGTACAGGCACTACCTAAAAATGATATCTAAGCATTCAATGATTATCAAAGTAGTGATTCAACATCTTTAATCATCAAGGATATATCAAATCATTAAACTACCTGTTATTTGTATCACATCCACCAGCAGCCTAAATGAAATAAAAACTCCCAAGTATTGGTGAAGGTTTTGAATAATTGGACATCTAACCAACACTGGTGGGAGTGCATGCAGGTGTAAGTATGGTGGAAACCCATCGGGTAGTGTCTGATATACTTGATAATGTGCAAGCTCTATTACTCAGCAATTTAGCTTCTGTGTCTGTACCCAAGAGAAGGGCATAGATATCTTATTAGTCACTGGAATTGGGCCTATAAGGACGGATGATGATACCTTGATTTTGCACCTGAGTTCTGGTCACGTGGGTATGCTCCCTTTGTGACAAGTGCATTGAGTCTACAAATTTCTGTTCTTTCCTGTACCTATGTGGACTTAAAATGAAAAATTGTGTTCTTGTAAAAATCTGAACAAATACAAAAATGCCAAATAAAATTCAGCTGTAAACAATAAACAAGTCCTAGTGAGTAGAAAGAAAGTTTGACTGGCAGGTACGACATAACTCACTGTTTTACTGCAGTGGAACACATCAGCTACGGTAAAAATCCATACTGATAAATACAATTTCTTTCAAGACGGGACACAGCAGCATCACTACTTGCTTGGCAACAAAAATAAATAGGTTCCAAAAGAAGGTGCAACTCCTGGATAAATGCCAGGGGATGGATGGGTTTAATTAATATATCTAAATAGTGGAGAAAAGCTTGGAAAAATTCTGAATAATTATACATAAAATTATTTCATCGTTAGCTATAAAAAAGTCCTCCCAGTTCAATTTCCTTTGTATTTACCATCCATGGACTCTCTTTCCCATGTTGTGATATATGATACTATTAAATTTTCCAATTGGTATGAAACAAATTTACATAGATCTTCACATTCTTTTATCAGAATGATTTTAATAGTAAATGTAAATAAAATATATGCCAAGGCAGGACGATTGAGTTTGAAACCAGCTTGGGTAACATAGCAAGACCCTATTGCTACAAAAATAAATAATTCGCTGCAAGTGGTAAGTCACACACACACAGATCATTCTTTTCTTTTTCTTGTATCTCATACTTAAAATTTTTTTTCAGTATATTTCATGTTAAAGAGCATTATAGATTAATGTAAATATTATTCACCCCCATGGCAAAAAAAAAAATCCCTTTACTCTTTGAAGACATTAGTGTGGTGTATGGGCCAATTTAATGTGTAGTTGAGTTGATTCTTGGCTTTATTGCAGATTCATCAACAGCTTCAAAATTATGTGATTATATATATATATATATATATATATTTGAATGACATATGTATGTATTATACAGGATGCTGTTTTGTCAGGGCTTAGAATCTGAGCACCATTGAAATCCCAGATTTCACTCTGCCCAGTCTATTGGAGTTCTCCATAGAAACAGAACCAAAAGAATGTGTGTGTGTGTGTGTGTGTGTGTGTGTGTGTGTGTGTGTGTGTATGTATATGACCCTGGATTTATTATGAGAATTGGTTCACATTAGGTATACTGAGAAGTCTCACAACATACCATGTGCAAGCTAGAGACCCAGGAAGACCGATGGTAAAATTCAGTTCAAGTCCAAAGGTCTGAGAATCAGTAGCCTTGAGGTTAAGCACAGGAGAAGGTGGGATGCCCCAGTTCAAGCAAAGAGAAAGAAAATACATCCTCCTCTCCCTTTTTGTTTTATTTAGTCTTTCAGCAGATTGGATGCTCCCCACCCATATTGATGAGGGTGAATCATCTTTGCTCAGTTTACTGATTCAAATGCCAATCTTCTTAAGGAAACAGTCTCACAAACACACCCAAAAGTAATGTTTACCAGCTATCTGGGCACCCCTTAGCTCAGTCGTTACCACATCAAATTGACCATCAAATGCAGCCTGACAGTTCTTTTGCTCTTCATTCTCCCTCAGTTTTTTAAATTCAGGAGATCTCTGTTTTTTGCTGCCTGCCCATGCACATGGCTCTTGAACCTGGGATATGGGGCAGAGGACTGTGCTCAGACTGTCAGCCCTGCCCCAAACACTGGAGGTTGTACCCTTTGTTAAAGCTCCATTAAAAAATCTGGCTGGTTATGCAGATTCAGTCTTTTACTGTAGCCCCTCAGGATTCTAATCTTTCCCATCAGGCTTTAACTGTCTATTACAAGTTTATTAAAAGTTAGGCTAGTTTACCCTTGCCCCTATCTGTTGAAGTTATCATTTTTTTCCTACTCCCATCATTTCAACAAAAAAGAAAGCAGCTGTGAAGTTCTTCTTTTCTAGCAAAACTTTGACACTTTCTGAAATTCAGTTCAGATTTGTTTTATCCTCAGCTGCATGATGGGTAGGAAAAAAGTGTGATTTTTGTAACTCATCCATCTTATTCTTGTTTTAGGGTGGGTATGATGACCTCTTGTGATTTTATATCTTCATTGAAAGCAAATGACTGTTTTTTGTTTTCTTGTTAAAATCAAAATCTGAAAGGTGCAGAATTATCAGCATCTAGCAATTTTTTTATTGTATCCTATAATTTTAAACAGACATATACTGCAGAATTTTCTTCCAATTTATAACTCTACTGCGATTATATATATATATATATATATATAAAATTGTGTTTTAGGTTTTGGGGTACATGTGAAGTACATTGTGCGGGATTGTTGCATAGGTGCATACATGACAATGTGGTTTGCTGCCTTCCTCCCCATTATCTATATCTGGCATTTCTCCCCGTGTTATCCCTTCCCGAGTCCCCCCCCCATCCCACACTGTCCCTCCCCTAGTTCCCCTCCACAGACCTCAGTGTGTGATACTCCCCCTCCCTGTGTCCATGTGTTCTTAAATATCTCTGCTTTAAACAAATAATACTTGTAGTCACTCTTATTTCATATACAACTCCAATACTTGTGTTTGAGGGGCTGGTTACTACTGCTTCTGTTTTATACTATGGTTCATCACCTATGCCTGCCAGGATGTTTCTGAAATTGTGAAATAATGGGCTATGCAATGTGAAAACTTTAAGATCGCTGCAGGTGTTTGTTATAGTTTCATGAGTCTTCATTTGAAACTAAAATAGTCAGCATTCTCTTTAAAATTCTTGTTTGTGTACCCATAAACTACTGAAATTAGAGAGTTAAAAAACAAAGTATGAGCACTGAAATAGTTCAACTCTAACTTGATCCCTAGATAAATAAACACTTATTTCCTTTCAATGAACAGCCAGTGCACTGAAAATAATTAGACAGAGTCAATATATTCTGCTTCCTCAGAAGAAAAGCTTTTCTTTTTCTGTTTTGTTTTATAAAAATCTTAAATGGAACTTCGTTGACAGCTTATCCACTGATATGTTTCTACATGATTGTTTAAAGAGTGGTTACGGCAATTAGTGTCTTTTTCGCACACTTTGCAATTTGTGGGTAAATCTGTTTGCTTCACAGAATCTGCTATTTTGAGTTTTTAGCCAAACAAATGTCAACACATTTATATTTTAAGCTTTTTATTTTGCCTTTGAAAAAGCCAACATTTTCAAATAATACCTTCATTAAAAGTATACTTTTCACAGTTATTCTTTCATTATTTTGTCTTGGTTGCCTTACAGTTATAAGTTTTCTTTCCCCATCCTTATAACTGTTACAATTAATTGTGGAATTTCACAATTTTCAGCATACAGGGATGTAACTATAAGATATTTTCCAAGGAAGACTCTCAGTTATGGACAGCAAAATGGAATGAGTTATTTTTGCCTGTGCAAAATCCATCTTATATTAGGTTTGCCTAAATAAACTGCTTAAATGCTATATTAGCCAAGGTATTTAATGCTCATTTCTGTAACAATCAAAATTTCAGTGGCATGGCAAAAAAAAAGCTTATTTATTCCTCACATTGCAGTCCATGTAAGGACACAGTCTCTGCCCAAAACAGTTTCTCAAGGAAAGAAATTGCTTCTGTCTTCTGGATTCTTTAGCTAATAGCACCAGGGTTATCCTAGGATGAACAAAATGGCCTTTGGAACTATTGACTGCTTCCTCATAAAAGAGTCAAAGCTTTTCTTTCATATTCTTTTGAACACATCTAGCTATATAATGATCCTACTTCCAAAAGAAGCTTGGGAATTTGAGAGGACACTGACTTTGATGAGTTTTTATTTTTAAAAAATAAGTAGGTACCCAAGTCAGAAGTGAAGGCTGAGAAGTCCTAGGGTATGGGGACCATTCTGTGACTTCCCTGAACACTGTTCTCAGAGTCCATATGAGTGTAACTAACACTTGTTAAACAGCTGCTATTTGTGAAAAGGCTCATTTAATTTTCTGATTTGATCATTACAGGAACTCACAATTTGGTATTGTGTTTTTCTTTTAAATTTTATAGATTGGAAAATTGGATGTCAGATATAAAAAAATGGCTTCCAAGCTGTATAATTCCAGTGAATTCTTGACGGTATAGAAGAACCCACAAGTTTTCTTGAATTTGTGTTCTTTCTGAAGAGTTCATGTTTCTTCTAAATATTGAACATGGGGGATTCTTTTCCAATAATTCCATACAAATTTTTCACTATAGTTGTTAAAGATTTTAACTAGAGGTCTACACAAGAAACGTAGTACCCAAAGTCAATATAAAACATACAATTTGACTTTTATCATACTCATATGTGACAGAGATCTACTACCGTGATTCATTTTGTTTTAACATTAACTATGGTTGAGAAAAAAAAGTTGTACAATGCTAGAAATACTCTAAAAATGGACATAAACTTTCATTCAAATTAGAGATTTTCCTGTGCTTTCTGTAATACTAGATAGTGCACAACAGCTACATATTTACATACTTATTAACAAAATAAATTTGCTGCTAATATAAGGATAAAAATGATTTTTTATTTTTTGACATATAATTGTGTGCATAAATTAGCAATATTGTTTTTGTTTTTAATAATTTTTATTTTAAAATTATATTGAGATTAACAATTCAGTTACTGTAAGTGAATGATTAAAAACTTTATTTATAATCATTGTATTTAAATAATAATATTGATGAAGTAACATAAAAGAAAAAATGTAGCAGCTTCTCCTTCGTGCCATGAAATAAAGGAAATTATTTATTTCTCTTCATGTCAGTTTGTATCAACAAACATGTTATTGAGAGAGTTACAGGATATTTCCCTTTCCTACATTAAGCATTCATTAGCGCCTGATATAGATTATTTTCTAACTTATTGAAGTGTTTGAATATAACTGGGCATTCTTCCTCTTTTTCATCACCACAGGAAGCTCAGAACTGCCAGTCATTTCTTAAGCTCTAGCAATTGAAGTTATTGGTGACCTGAAGGAGACTAATTTCAGTGGAGTGATGAGGAAGAAACATTCAAACAGAGCTCAAGAGAGACTAGGAGGAAAGGAAATGTAGGCAATGAGCCCAGATAACCTTTGAGCAGTAATTCTTATTTAAACTGGAGCAGAAAAACGTAGCTTAGAATGAAGCTAGATTCCAAAAAGGGCCTTTTTATTTTTAAAGATAAGTAGAGAGTATACAATTAATGCTGGAGGGGACAGTGGGTCAATTCATTGAGCAACACTCCTGGTAAGGTAAGATGAGATAGAATGGAGCATACAGCAGTAGGGTCCTCATTCTATAGAAGCCAGGACCATGTTTTCAAATTAAAAGAAAGGAAGGCAGAGACGAAGTTGGATGACAAGGAGCCATGGTGGAAGTGTGCTTTATTCTCATTGTTTCTATTTTTGTATATAGAAAGCTGAGACTGTCAAGAGCATAAAGATTTTGAAGTCTTGAGTAGAAAGAAAATATGAAATGCACTTGTATGAAAGGAGAGTGAGTGGGATAGAGAAATTGAGTAGAACTGAGGTATAACACCAACAGTCTACTGTGATAGATTAGAGGTCATGGATTTAAAGTAAATTTGTATCTTGCTGTATATTTGTTTCTAGGCACTTTCAGCTGTGAGAGTTCAGCAACAGAGTTACAGAAAAGTTGTTCTTAATGAGAGTTATGGTTTTGCTAAGAAATAAGACAGCAAGCCTAGCAAGAGAGTGAAGAATATGCAAGGCAGGGATCCAGCAGCTGGACCATGTAATCTTCACTGGATTAGAAGGGAAGTGGGGTCATAGGCCTGGGGAAGAACAGTGAAAAGATGGCAGGATGAATGGATTGCAGGTCTTGCTCAGATTAAAAAGTTGTTGAAGTGAAGGTAGGAAGTGTTTACCTGAAACTGGAAGTCATAGGGTAGAATGCATTAAATTGTGATTATGAAGGGGATATGGCTTTTAGAAATGACTGAGGTCTACTGAGGGTAATGGTGGAGTGGAATGGGTGACACATGGACCCCATCTAAAAGATGGTGGTATGGGAGGATTGGCTGTCCAGTGTTGAAATTTTAAAAGTTAAAAGGGAGTAGGAATGGGGGAAAGAAACAAAATCAGAGCATGGAATCTTCAAGGAAAGTGATGAAGCAGTATACTGATCTATTCAACAAGGAATAGTAGGTGTTAGAATCTTACAGCTAAAATAAAAGCTAGAAGATGTGAATGTAGAGGGAAGGAACATGGTCTGGAAGGACGAAAATGGGGTGAACAAACATGGGAGTTAAAGAGTGGATTTCAGAAAGAGACATTAGACTGGTGATTGCCAGAGGCTCAGAGGTGAAGGAGAAGGCTGATGAAAAGAAGTTAATAGTGGGTTACAAAAATTAGGTTTGACAAGGGAGGTAAGACCTGGTGTTCAACAGATCAGTAGGGTGACTACAGTTAACACAGATCTATTGTACGTTTCAAAATAGTTGGAAGAGAATAATTGGAATGCTTCTAGCATAAAGAAGAGATAAAGAATTAAGGGGATGGATGTCCTAATTACTTTGATTTAAGAGTATGAATAAATCAAAATATCACGTGTACATTCCTTATAAATAAATAACAATTGACCAAAAAAAAAATTAGAATGAGGCCTGTACTTACTATACTTCTTAGACAATGCCTCCTGGGTCAGAGAAATTTCTGGAGAGAAATTCAAGCGGGTACAGAGTCCTTGTAGGAGAGCCCCAGGGTCAGGGCAAGAAGAAAACTGATTGGATGCTTGTAGGCATGGGAGATTTTTCTGATGAGGAATTGTGAGCTCCAGAGGGCACTGTGCGGGAAGACTTTAGAAAATGGTCTAAATAGAAAAAGATCACTGGAGCTTGAGAAGTGACTGGTGGCCCTGGCCTCTTGTGGTGAGGGAAAAGAGAAAGCCCCAATTCCAGTGGTCTAAATGCCTGTAATGGAAATCTGGAGTGCTGCTTGTGGCTGGGGTTTCAGGGAAGATAGACGTGGCTCTAGAATTCTTAAAAAGTGAAACAATCAATCTTCCTGTCTTGTATACCCAGTAGACTCTGATTACAAAAGAGGCAAATACAGAATTGTTGGTAATCTGCTTTTGTAGAAATCTGCAAGTTGTCAGTCACAGAACTTTAGGGTTAACTGGAGGAGATATATTACAATAATTAAATCACAGTTTCAATTGTGTGGTATTTCATAACATTTAAAGATTCCTTTGATGGACGTAACACCCTGATAGATAAAAGAGAGAACCTTTCTCGTTACATTCAGCTCCAAAGTAGAGAAGGCTGCAGTGTTACCATGTGGAGGTTGCCCCAGGTGACAGCAGGCTAGCACTGCAGGGACAGCTTATGCATGGTGAGCCTGTGGGGTAAGCTAGGTTTCCCAGCCTCCTTGTGGATTGGCTAATTTAAATTAATTTGCTGTTCAGTTGTCTGGTACCTGGCCCTGGGTTGACTGGGGCTGATGCATAGTGCAGCCGGAAGGCTGGAGCCCCATAAAGAAGATGGTTGGGGATATGAACTTTGCTGCTGAAGAAGGTAATGGAAGAAAGAGCCTTTAGCCAGGGCCTCAAAACTGTGTCAAGACAGTATTAAGAAAATGTATTATACCCAGTCAAAGCAATTGCCAATCAAAGAATTTAAGACACTTTCATCCTTTTAACTTGAATAACAGACATAGCTGAAACTGAGTTGCAGTATTTATTAGACAGCATTAAGTCTCTGTCTGTACTAAACAATCACATAGTTCCATTTAGGTTAGAAATTGTGAAGCAATTACGATTTTGCTAGTTTTTCTCAAGCTACATTGGCCACTTTATAAGTGGCATGGCATGCTGTTGGACATGGAGCAAAATGCTGTGCTCTCTCCCCAGGCTTCAGGTGCAGCACTCATGCATTCTAATAGTAAATTATTATTATTTTTTAAGATTACCTCTCACTAAATTCTTACACATCAAATTTCTGAAGCAGAAACCCAACATGAAGGATTACTTAGGACATATTTCAGTGCCAATCAAATGTTATCAGCAACCATCATGAGTCACTCCTTCTACTAAGTGAGTGTCAAAAACTGAAGTCTTTGGCTTACTGTGAAAAGTTCCTGTATGTAATAGTTGTGAATTCTAATTCATCAAAATTCATGCTTGCAAGTTAAAATGTTCAAATAATATTTCATTTCAAATACAGTGTCTAACAGGTGTTCAAAGTGACACTTGAGTACTGAGTACTGCTTTTTATGAGGCTCTGTAGATTGTGGCATCTGGTAATATATTATTTGTAATTTCAATTTCTCAGTGGCATACTTGGAAAGTATCTGAGTGACTGTCTTCAGATGAACATGGCCCTTGTGTCAAAATAAAAGTTCAGGCTGTAGAAAATTACAAAATTATGAAGCTCTTTATACAAAACTAGGATCTGCCTGTTTTTTTTTTTTTTTCAATGCAAATAAATGAAGCAATCTTAGTGTAATTCATCTGTGTTTGAAATCCCCTTGCATTGCAGTAAAGCGTTTTTTAATTGACTGGTAAATCATAGAATGATCAGGTTAGCAAATTGTTTTTCTCTTTTATTCTGTGCTGACTCTGGGAAGCACTGGGCTGTTTTATGGCGACTATTGTTTTAGTCTTTTTTTCAAATGAACTGCTGTAACCCCTATATCAGATAAACAGGTCTAAAAGGAGAAACATTAAGTCCAGGTGTGATAATTCAGATACTCTTAGAATTAAGTAAATATAACACTCCTCCTTCAGTATTATTGAATTTGAGACTTCTTATTAGCAACTGAAAGATTCAAGCTTTGTGGAAGACTGCTTCCTGCCAGAGAAATCTGAAAATAGAATGTTTGCTAATAACTATGTCTGGCTTTACAGTATTTCCTCAGACCAAGCCTGGGGCCGCACTGTACAAATCCAGCAGCAAATCTGGCCAACTGTATAAAAATGAGCAGCAGTACAATCATGAAACAATTCACAAAGATAGTAGATTCTAAGTTCTTCAAGAAATTTTCCTTTGTATCATTTGGTAGTGATAGCTGATATCTGTATCAGTTGGAAATTATAGTTAATATTGTTCTAAAGATCAAGGTTGGGGTGGAATCATGAAGTTTGGTTTTGTCTAACTTCTCTTTCCGTTTTCATCCTGTTCTTTCTTCATTGATACTTTTAACCATCATTCATTTAGGTTTTTCTTGTATATGCCTTTTTAAAATAACTTTGTTCTCAACCCTCATGAATTAATTCTAATTGTGACGTTAATTGGAAGCAGTCTTTTTGAAGACTGTGAAAATTCTCAAGGCTTCCAGGTCCAAAGAATTTTATCTTAGAGTACACTCTTCAGGGATTTAAGTTTGGGCACAGAAGCTCTCAAATAATATTATTTAAAAAAAACTTCTGGCCGGGCACGGTGGCTCAAGCCTGTAATCCCAGCACTTTGGGAGGCCAAGGTGGTTGGATCATGAGGTCAAGAGATCAAGACCATCCTGGTCAACATGGTGAAACCCCGTCTCTACTAAAAATACAAAAAAATTAGCTGGGCATGGTGGCGCGTGCCTGTAATCCCTGCTACTCAGGAGGCTGAGGCAGGAGAATTGCCTGAGCCCAGGAGGCGGAGGTTGCGGTGAGCCGAGATCGTGCCATTGCAATCCAGCTTGGGTAACAAGAGCGAAACTCCGTCTCAAAAAAAAAAAAAAAAAAAAAAAATCCACTTCTCTTTGGCCTACCTGAAAGGAAAATTCAAATCTTCAGTTTGTGCTGTTAATCCTTTTCTTTCCCCAACATTAGCTCTGTTACCATGCACATAGCTGTTTCCAAATCATTGAAAATTCATTTTTTCAAAGCTATATTTAATATACTAATACTATAATTTTGCCAGAGGAATCAGATCTGGTATATCTTATTGCTTAATATTTCAAGCCCTTCATACCTTTTATATGCTGCTGCTGCAAAGTCATTCTCTCTATTAATTTTATACTCACCATTTGAATCACTGCTGTGCTGTGGGAGCTATTGGTATGAATGAAACATTATAAAATTTTATTGTATTTTTTATTACATAACCGTTATACTAATAAACATACTGAAAGGAAATTATTGGTGTTTAACATGTAACAAATTCTCAGCATAATGTTATTAGAAACCTTCATTTAATGCATGACTAAACCTTGTTTCATAGACGCACTTGAGTTGAATGAGAACCAGTTCAATATTACTTATGGTAACAAAAATTCTCTAATAGAAGAGAGATGTTGAATGTACAATTTGTACTCATATCTGTCATTGAAATGAAAATAATAAGTTCATGCATAAAAACAAGAAGGAAAAGCATAGCAGGGCTATAGAAATTTAATCACTTTAAAATACATATTGTTTTTATATTTTAAGTAGATCGTGTTAAGTTAATATTTCCTCTGCCTGACACAATTCACTAAAATAGAACAAAAGCATTCATATGGTTCAGAGGCTAGGATAAATTAGGCAATATTCTGAATGTCTCTGGGTTCACTGCTCTCAGATTATTTTGATTGTTGCTCTTTTGCAGTGGTAGTAAGTGCAGTGCAATTGTATGATTCATATCCCAGATTTAAAAATCTTTACATTTCATAGGATTGCATATTGAGAGAGACATGGAGATTTAATCACACTGATCTCAATAGTACTAACGACAAATGGGAAAGTCAAAGCCAGAGTAATAGAGCCAGTGATTCTTTACCATAGCCATTTACCATTCATAAAATATTTTCCTGGCTATTCTCAATTTGAATACTTCATGCAAATGTTTTAAAATTTGGAAGCACTGATTAATTTCAAGAACATTGTGGAGCATTTTGAGGTGTTTGTATAATTGTGATTGTATACTTACATACACACATATATAAACAGAGAAGAAAAGTGGAATCTGGAATATTTGTTCCAGAGATTTTGCATTTTTTTCTCGAATTTACTTAATCATACACTTTTCTGGAATATAGAAATTTGTCTGTAGGTGTGACTAATGGTCAAATATTCCAGATTTTAACTTCCTAAGGAACACATAGAATCTCCAAAATGTTATATGCATTCTTTGTGAGCAATATGGTACAATGTGCTTTGCTGCGGTTTGAGGAATGGAAACTCTGCAAAGAAAAAAATAATCTGGATATCAAAGCCTGACTCAGAAGTCACAGGAGCAGTTCAGTGAAAAAGGACTTCTTTATATTTATGGCCAATTCAGCTTTTGGAAACATCTAGCTATTAATAAACATGGATATTTAAAAGGATACTGAATAACATCCCTTTCTTTCTCTTCCCGTCTAAGCCCAGAGCCAACTGGGTTAAAGATTTAAGAGTCAAGTAAGAGTAAAACTCAAAATATCATTTATGGTGAAGTTAAGGGTGGAGGATGTGATTTGAATTTGATGTGGTCACACAGATATTCTGATAATTCTTCCATCAATACAAACTCATGCATCAAATCACAGGAGAGTTACTACAGGGCCTTGCCTGGCCTGGTGTCTCCTATATGAAGTAGCTAAGACTTCATTCAAAGGGTTTTGGTCTAAAACTTAAAATCATATTTAATGTTTAAAATTTACAACTTGTTTTTGTTGGAGAACAAAATGATGAGGAGTAAAACTGACAGTGAAAATCATTAGTATTTTGTAGAAAATCTGGAGGAAATAAATGCATCTCTGAAAACATAACCTCCCCAGACTGAATCAGGAAGAAATCAAAACCTTGAACCGAACAATATTGAAGTCTAAAATGGAATCAGTAATAAAAAATCCACCAACCAAAAGAGACCTGGACCAGACAGATTCACAGCTGAATTTTACCAGATGTATAAGGAAGAGCTAATACCAATTCTACTAAAACTATTCCTCCAAATTGAGAAGGGACTCCTCCCTAACTCAGTCTATGAAGCCGGTATCATCCTGATATCAAGTTCTGGCAAAGACACAAGAAAGAAAACCACACATCAGTATTCCTAATGAACATAGAGGCAAGAGGAAATAACCCTCAACAAAAATTAGAAAATCAAATCCAGCAGCACATCTAAAAGTTAATTTACCATGATCATGTAGCCTGTATTATTGGGATAAAGAATTATTTCACATGTGCAAATCAATAAATGTGATTCACTACATAACAAAATTTAAAAAAAAAATCACATGATCATCTCAATAGACACGGAAAAAGTTTTGAATAAAATCCAACACCCCTTCATGATAAAAACCCTCAACAAATCAGGCATAAAAGGAACATGCCCCAAAATAATAAAAGCTATCTGTTACAAAACCACAGCCAATATTATACTGAACAGGTAGAACTGAAATCATTCCCCTTAATAACTGGAACAAGACAAGAATGCCCATTCTCGCTACTTTTATTCAATGTAGTACTGGAAGTCCTAGCCAGAGCAATCAGGCCAGAAAAAAAAAAGTAAAAACATCCAAATAGATAAAGAAGATGTTAAATTATCTCTCTTCATTGATGATATGATTCTATACCTAGAAAACCTCAAAGACTCTGCAAAAGATTCTAGAACTGAAAAACAACTTCAGTAGTTTCAGGCTACAAAATCAAAGTGCAAAAATCAGTAGAAATTCTATACACCAATAATGCTCAAGCTGAGAGTTAAATTAAGAATACAATACCATTTATAATAGCTACAACAAAAAAATAAAATCCCTAGGAATACAACTAACCATGGAGGTAAATTTATCTGTAAGGAAAACTAAAAAACACTCCTGAAAGAAATCAGATAACACATACAATGGAAAAATATTCCATATTCATGGATTCAAATAATCAATACTGTCAAAATGGTTATATTGCCCAAAGCAATGTAGAGATTCAACATTATTCCTATCAAACTACCAATTTCATTTCTCATATAAATGGAAAAGACTATTCTAAAATTTATATAGAACCACAAAAGAGCCTGAATGATCAAGGCGATCCTAAGCCAAAAGAACAAAACTGAAGGTATCACACTACCTGACTTCAAACTACATTACAAGGCTATAGTAGCCAAAAGAACATGGTGTTGGTACAAAAACAGACACATAGACCAATGGCGCAGGATAGACAACTCAGAAATAAAGCTTCACACCCACAACTATCTTACCTTCAGCAAAGTCAACAAAACCAAGCCAATGAGGAAAAGACTTGCTGTTCAATAAAAGGTGCTGGGATAACTGGCTAGCCATATGCGGGAGAATGAAACTTGACCTCTGTCTTTCACCATGTAACCATTTCAGTTAATTTCACAAAAATTAACTGAAAATGGATTAAATGCTTAACTGTAAGACCAAAAACTATAAAAATCCTAGAAGAAAATCTAAGAAATGCCACTCTCAACATTGGCCTTGGCAAAGAATTTATGGCTAATCATGAAAAGCAAATGCAACAACAACAGAAAAATTGAAAGTGAGACCTAATTAAACTAAAGAACTTCTACACAGCAAGTAACTATCAACAGATTAAAACAGATAACCTACAGAATGGACAAAATATTTGCAAACTATGGATCTGTTGAAGGTCTAATATCCAGAATCTGTTAAGAAGTTAAATAATTTGACAAGTAAGAAAAAACCTCATTAAAAATTAGGCAAAATGTATGAACAGATACTTCTCAAAACAAGACTTACAAATGGCCAAAAATATAGAAAAATGATCATCAGCATTAATCATTAGAGAAACATGAATCAAAACTACAATGAGATACCATGTCACACCAGTCAGACTGTCTATTCTTAAAGGGTAAACAAATAATAGATGTTGACAAGGTTGTGGAGAAAAGAGAATGCTTCTACAGTGTTGGTAGGAATGTGAGTTGTTAGTTCAGTCATTGTGGAGAGCAGTTTGGAGATTTCTTGGCAAAGTTCAAACAGAACTACCATTTTGTCCAGCAGCCCATTATTGGGTAGATACCCAAAGGGATATAAATTGTTTTACCGAAAAGACATCTGCACTCATATGTTCATCACAGCACTGTTCACAATGGCAAAGACATGACATCAACCTAGATGCCCATCAATGGTAGATGGGACGAAAAAAGAACACAATGGAACACTACAAAGCCATAAAAGAGAACAAAACCTGTCCTTTTCAGCAACATGGATGCAGCTGGGGACCAGTATCCTAAGCAAGTTAACACAGGAATAGACAAATACCACGTTCTCACTTATAAGTGGAAGCTAAACATTGAGAACACATAGATATAAGGATAAGAATAATAGATATTGGTTGCTGTTAGAATGGGAAGAAAGGGCGGGGGCCAGGGCTGAAAAACAACCTATTAGGCACTAGGCTCACAAATGATGTGATGGTGTCATTTGTTGTGAAATATACCCATATGACAAGCCTACACATGTACTGCCTGAACCTAAAACCTAAAATTTAAGAACAAATCATTCGTATTTTTTATTCAAAAAGCATTTTACAAAATAACAGATTGTGTCAATGTGTTGTAATTTTAAGGGGAATTTTTTTTTCTGATTTTACTTTAAAATGTATTTGATTTAGAATGCAGAAGAAAACAATCTTTTGTATTTACATTATATCTTTTCATTTTATAGCACCCACTAAGTTTGCACCTCTTCCCTTGAGTTTTCTAGGTGTCTTTGTGGACACTGATTTCTGTTTGTTTGTTTCTACTTGCCTGTATCTTAACTCTTTAGCATATTTATGTTTATAATTTGCTGATCAACTTCCTTCTTTGAGCACATATCTTGAAATATTTGTACATATCTTAAGTGCAAAGAGAATAGAAATTATGTTTTTAAAGGCACCATATATTTTATTTGACAAATGTTGATTAAAGTGAATATATTTTTCAGGAAATCAAAAAGGTTAGCTTAGTCTCTTCATAGTCTACATATTTTTCATTCTTTTATATGTTGAGATATTTTAATTCAGCCATACTTAAATATTTATTAGATATTTGTACCTATTTTTATGTTATATTTTATGAATGATATATAAGACCTTATTTTATGGCGAAAGTTCTAAAATCCTCTACCAAGCCAAAGCTATGTGTTAAAAATTACAAATCCTAATATTTATCTTTAACTTACAAATATAGGCAATTATTGTATGGTCACATTTCCATGAAAATAAAAAAAAAAAACACAAATAATCGTATCTTGACTCTTTGAAGTCCGTTGAAGATTGAGAATATTTTTATATATCTTCATATAACATCTTTTAACATGCATTAATATTAAGAATAAAGCATTAATATTTGGAACATAATATGTTTATGAATTGGAAAAATTATAATATTCAGATGTTTTAGAAACTGCATCTTTATCTCATTTATACATTTGAAACCATATTCCTACTGATAGAGCTACTGTTGAGTCATGAGCCTTGAAAAATGTCACTTTTCCTAACTGCACTGTCATACATACAACGCTCTAATTGACAAGTTGCTCTCAGAAATCTTCAGATAACATAAGCCTGTTATTTCAGATTTCTCATGATTTTTTTCTTTTCAGAAAAACTGTTCTAACCATGATAATAGGATTTTTCTTCTTTTTTTTTGCCTCCTTCTTTTCTTTTCTATTAGGAATATATTAAAGAAGATTAGTATTAGATTTCTTAAAATCTGACTTTATTACCTAGGATCTTTGAAAAGTAGTTATAATTATGACTAATATTTATAGAATGTGGGTTTATGCAGGATCCACAGGTCATTTAGTCTCCCCCTCCTGAAAAATAATGACTACTTACATAGAAGGAGTAGGTGGAGGGGCAGGACTTGAGAGGAAAATTCAATCCTGGCTTCAACTGGCTTTGGGGCCTGGGCTCTTACACACAGCATTGTCTGCTAACTGCAAAAGCAACACAGCACAAAAAAAACATACAACACATATCTGTGAACTTTTTCCTTAAACTTTGGCTTTTTGGCTTTTGTTTTCCAAACTCACATGTATTTATTTATTTTTAATTGACTTTCTAACATATATTTATAAATTTATATAAATATATAAAATATAAATTTTTATATGTATAAATATTTTTATAACTATGTGTTTCTGTATTTTTAAATTTATATACTATAAATTTATATACATTCATATATTTATAATATATAAATTTGTATTTATATTTTTATATATTATATATTTATAAATATAATTTGTATTTGTATTTTATTTTAAATTATATTTACATATTTATAAATGTATATTTAGACAGAAAGTTAAAAATATATAAAGTAGAAAGTATTGTTTTGATCTATGTATACATTGTGGAATGATTAAATCAAGCTGTGAGCACATTAGCTAATTCAGCGCCTTACTCAGCAATTTTTTGGTGATCAAAAAGTTTAAAATCTACTCTTTAGCAATTTTGAAATCCACAATACGTTACTATTATGTATGGTTATCACAGGTTATAAGAGATCACTGAGACCTAGTCTTCCTGTCTAACTGAATCTTTGTACCTTAGAAGCAGCATCCTTATTTGACCAACCCACTCTCCTACCCCAGACTCTGAACCATCATTCTATACCCCTGTAAGTTTGACTTGTTAATTTTTGTGCTTTAATTTAAAAGAGTGATGGATCTTAAGTATTGAAATGATTTGGCAATATCTCTACTCATTATTGTAAGTGAGCAGAGAAATGAAGTCATTTCAAATGTTCTTTTTAATTGTCCTTATTACAAGGAAATGTTATATTGCCATTGACATTCTTACTTTTATTTATACCTTTAATATGACCAACTAGTAAACTTTGTAAATGTTTTTGTAAATAATAGCTATATTTGACTCCTGAATGTGAAAGAAAAATAATTATTTGAGTAATATCTCATGAATCTCTAAAGTTGTTCTTATTTGATATGTATTATTTTCTTCTGTTGAATGAATTTGTTACATAATTCTTAAACTTCACTTTATAATAAAATATTTAGAGGATATTATGCTTTTTGCCCACATAATTTTAATATTTATTATTTATTGATCCACTGCTTCATTTTTGTCACTCTATTGACAGAAAAAGAAAATTAATATTAATACATACATAATATTTCACATACAGTTATTTGGATGATACTTAAGTTTGGATAGCATGGCTAATTAACAATTCTGAAAATCTCTCATAAAGACACTACCAGTTTATTTTTTAAAATCACTCTAACCCAGAGATCTTTCTTTAAAAATATCATATTTACGATGTTTACATTTCAAAGTTTTGTCACAATATTTAAATGGGAAAATGTTTAAAAATTTTTGTAATATATTGCCTTGGAGAACAGATAGTAGATTGGTAGAGAGGTGGTTAAGTAGAGATATATCAATGTTGTCAATGAATGAATTAATTATAACATTTTGCCATTAAACAGATATGACCATAATCTCAGATTTAAAAATATATAAGAAAAACGGGGTGTGAAGACACAGTTTAGCTTTAGAAAATAATAGAGACATTCTTGACTGTTGCTTATTTGAGTAAGGTGGTGATGATAGAAATTATTTTAAGAATATTAATAATGATAAGAAGATGATGGTGATAAATAAATTCCGAATATGCTGATTTTAAGTGTTAGGGGACAATATATTTTTAGACATGTATTTTTGAAAAGTAAACCTAGGTTTTACTATTTTATCCTGGTCACTAATGTTAATAATTCCTGAATCAGTGCACAGTCAACTTTCCAGGTTTATAAAGGAAGCTGCTGATAAGGGCTATAAGGAAATCTAAATATAAAATCACCATGTTATCATATTGCTAATGGGTACCACTGAATAATTCAACACCAATAATAAGGAATAAAAATCTGTCTCATATTTCTGCATTATGATTCAAGGTGATAATTTTCTTCTAATAACCTAAGTCAGTGCCTTTTATTTTTCTTTGAAAGATTTTTAATCAAATGTTTTGCTTTTGCTTTATTCAACCTGAAGGGAAAAATAGAAAGGAAGAGTGGGGTGGGGGGCAATGGGCATTTAACTAGAGGGTCAAGATTTATCAAATGGTTGATGCTCTTTGTCACTCAGTTTCAGGAAAGGGCTGTGGACTTCAGAAGGAGACCATTTAATGTCAATTTCCTGTTATAGAAGCTGGAAAGTGAAAGAAAGAAACTCAAACAAAAGATGACAGAGTTCTTAGATGTCATCACTATTTTTTTTTTCTTTTTCTTTCTTTTTTCTTTGCTGCTCTTTGTTTCTGTGGATTCCTTTTATTTTTGCCTATAGCCAAGTTTAGAGTTGAGGAGGAAGAGGAAGTGGCATCATGGTAAAACTTTGTAAACCTATCATTTAAAAAAAGTCTTTCTGAAAGCAAAATTATATTTTCAAGGTAGTATTTAGATTATATATAATTATATTTTCATTATATAAGTCTCATCAATATATGTATTTTTAAACTGTATATATTTTTAAACTGTAAGCAGAATTTATAGGAAGCATTTTGAAAGATATTCCAATAAAGAAATAGCATAATAATCACAACATGGCTCCGGGTACATAATGGCTTGATAATGTTGTTATGTATCCACAGAACTTCATCAATATTTATTTTTATAGGGAGCTTATGTAGTCCTAGATCATATACAGGGCATTTTGGAAGAGAATACATTTCACAGATTTTGGATTTAAATCAAAATATTGAACCTTATTTTTAAAAAATAAAAACTTAGATTTTTTTTTTTTCTTACAGAGTTTAGATGTTACATTCATTTGCTAGGGATGCTATAAAAGTAAAATTAAACTGTTTGGTGTGAGTGACAGAAATACATTGTCTCACCGTTTTGGAGGCTAAAATAGAAGATCAGGGTGTTGAGGGGTTGGTTCCTTCTGAAGGCCAAGAAGGAGAATGTGTTTCACATCCCTCTTCTACCTTTTGGTGGTTGCTGGGAATCTTGGTTATTCCTTGACTTAGATGTATCAGCTCCATTTCCACCTTCACGTTTAAAGGGCATTTCACCTCTGTCTGTGTGACCATAGTTCCCTTCCTTCCCCTTCCCTTCTCTCCCCTCACTTCCTTCCCTTCCTTTTTCTTTTCTTTTTCCTTTACTTTTTTTCTTTTTCTTTGTTTCTTCTTTCCTTTCTTTTCCTTTCATTCTTTCATTTCGTTTCTTTCTTTTTTTTTCACCAGCTTTTTGTTTTCCCTAAGTTTTACCCTAACTGTCTCAAACAGTTGCTATTTAAAAAAAATAATAATAATAATCTGCTGATTCTCAGAAAAAGTACCAGGCAGAAGTTATTTCCAATGAGGGAGTTCTGAGTCAAGTCAGATACAGATAAAAGCTGTCCACTGTCACAATCTTTTAAAACTGTCCTGGAAGTTCTAACAAGTGTCATTGAGAATAAAATAAAATAAAAGACATCTTTTTAAGAAAATGATACATAAAATGAATCTGTATGTGCAGAAGACATGATCTCCAGAAAATTCTAGAGAATCCACAAAAAAGCTATGCAAACTAATAAAAAGTAGGGGAGGTTTACAGAGCATTGTTGTCTAGAATAGGCCAATCTGTAGAGACAGATAGTAAATAATTTGTTTCCATGGGCTAAGGAGAAGGGAGAATGGGAAATGTTTGCAATATGTGAAGATTATTTTGGGAACACGAAAATTCTTTGGAATTAAATAATGGTGATAATTGTATAACTTTGTGAATATATTAAAACCATTTGATATACATTTTAAAATAGTAAATATTATGATATGTGAATTATATCTCAAATACCTTTTACAAAGAGAATGGGGCCCGGTGTGGTGGCTCACACCTGTAATCCCAGTGCTTCGGGAGGCTGAGGATCACGAGGTCAGGCGTTCAAGACCAGCCTGGCCAGCATGGTGAAGTTCCATCCCTACTAACAATACAAAACTTAGCTGGGTGTGGTGGTGCACACTTGTAGTCCCTGCTTGGGAGGTTGAGGAAGGAGAATCACTTGAACCCTGGTGGTGGAGGTTGCAGTGAGCCAAGATAGCACCACTGCACTCCAGCCTGAGCAACAAAGTGAGACTCCCTCTCAAAAAAAAAAAAAAAAAAAAAAAAAGATAGATAGGTAGATAGATGCAGGGCATGGTGGCTCATACATGTAATCCCAGCACTTTGGCTTTGGGAAGCCAGGGTGGGCAGATCATCTGAGATCAAGAGTTCGAGACCAGTCTGGCCAACATGGTGAAACCCTGTCTTTAATGAAAATACAAAAAATTTGCCAGGCTTGGTGGCTATGACTGTAGCCCCAGCTCCTTGGTAGGCTGAGGCAGGAGAATTGCTTGAACCTGGGAAGTGGAGGTTGCAGTGAGCCAAGATCACGCCACTGCACTCCAGTCTGGGCAGCAGAGCAAGACTCCATCTCAAAATAAAATAAAGTAAGAACAGTATCAGTCTTCTAATTCTGATCATGAGACAAGAATTGGTGGATATTATTGTCTCTCCTGCCATTAACCACCAGAAATGGATAAAATTTGTCATGGGAACTTTTGAAGAACTGGGGAACATGTAAAGTGCTGTCATTTGTGAGAGACAGAAAATACATAGGATGAGCCTCACTCTTGCCTTGGCACTGTCTGAGTTTAAGCATATGAAGAGGGAGCTCAAGCAGAATACAATGGTTAGTCTCCTTGTAGCTCAGGAGGCAATTATCTAATTTCGGTAGTATCAAACAATCTAAAATTTGAGAGGCAGGTGTCCAGTGTTGAGGAAGCTATTTAGGGATATTCAGAACTGTGCTGAAGAGGGAGGGTTTCCATCCATTTTGTGATTTTGTGGCCATGGTCTGGTCTCTGCATGTGAAGGGCAAGACCCTGGAGGCCTAGCAGAGAATTACTGTTAAGAGGCTCAGAGGTGAATAGAGATTTCAGATTTGTTGTGTGTTGGGACATAGTGAAATTCCACGCCAGCATTAGTGGATGGACATTGTAGACCAACTCATACATTTAGTTGAGATTTCCACCTCAGGGATAAAAAACCTGCCCTGAATTTTATATCCTATGGTAGAGAAAAAAATTCAAATAACCATATATTACTAAGAAGTGAAGGTAGGCTGACAGTAGCAAAAGGAAGCACCAGTAACATAACTACTTTGCAGAACAAAACTCAGTGCACTTTAAATTGAGACATCATAATCCAGGTCCTCTGCAATGTATCTTGCACAGCATCCAGGAGACAATAAAAATAGTGATATCTAAAGTAGCAATAATTTAATGATTGAAATTTTTTTTTTATTGCATTTTAGGTTTTGGGGTACATGTGATGAACATGCAAGATTGTTGCATAGGTACACACTTGGCAGTGTGGTTTGCTGCCTTCTGTCCCCTCACCTGTATCTGTCATTTCTCCCCATGCTATCTCTTAATGATTGAAATTATACAAAGTATGATCTTCAGTCACTATGAATTTATATTAGAAATCAATAGTAATACAATATTTAGAATTATTTTATTATTAGGCCACATACTTCACAAGGGAAAGAGAATATATTTTACATATTAAGAAGATGAAAAATAAGAAGATTGGAAAACAAAATAAAAAGCAGAACAAAATATAAAATTAACAAAGCTAAAAGTTTGTTCTGGAAAACTGATAAAATCGAAAGATTAACAGAAAGACTGATTAACAACTTCATAATTATTTACTATGGTACTGAACAAAGCAGGAAACAAGCTTAGGGAGCAGAAAAGACTGCTAGAAAATATACAGATAAAGTATAGAGCACAAAAAGATTTAAGAAATATATGAAGCAGCATAAGAGATATATAATGTCTAAAAGGTAATAAGATTGCAATTAGAGTAACAGAAATGCATAACCACAACACACACACACACCAGACAGGTACTGCAGAAATGTACCAGCAAACTGAAGATTGGTAAACAAACTAGAGACAAATATAACATTTTGGAAGGAAAATATCAATGTTAATATAAGCAAAATTATTAAAAGCAAAATTATTAAAGACTTATTTATCAAAATATGCAAGAGAAATTATGGTAGAATAAGGATTGTAAAGTGACAAATTAATTGAAAGTCTAAAATTCTACACATAGTTAAATACGTTTCAATTTATGGGCCAAGCATATATTTATAAATATATTCCTGGTAACATCAATCATAAATCCAAACTGAAAACACCCAAACGACCATCAAGAGCAGAATTTAAAAATACATTGTGCTAAGTTAAGATAATGTAACATACAAAACCTAACATTCAATATTAATGCTACACAAATCAACATGGATAAATCTCAATGATTTGACACTGAGTGATGTGAACAATATACACAATATTTATAAATTTCAAAAACAAGCAAAATTAATTTATTCCTACAGTCAGAAGTGTTATCCTTGAAAAGGTTAATGACTACAAACACAACAATTTGTGAATGTTTTTAATATCTTACATGTTACATTACAAAGACTGCAGAAATAAGCGTGCTTGTTTGACTTTGGGTGTGACCATGTTGTTCAGGTCAGACTCTTCAGCTAGATTTGGGAAAGAAGTGGGCTCAGAAATGTTGGGCATGTGTGGCAGCACCTAAAACATTATGGAAGCAGGGTGAGTCCCTGAGCTTGAAGCAAAGGAGACATGAAAACAAAGGAATATCCAGTTAGTATTTGAAGGTGGAACAAAATCAATTAGTTCTAGCCACACAATCTGGTTTTACCAAGAGTGAATAGTTATATGACTTAGGAATCAGAACCCAAAGGAATTAATAGGCAAGTAAAATGGCATCCTGGACTCTGTAGCAACTCATATTGATTGCATTTTAAGAATAAAAAAGGACCTGAGATATGCCCAAATTAACTATTCCATGTCCCTCTGTGGTATTAATGACATCCTATTTTTTTTTTTAACTTTCAGTACCACCTCAAAATCATACTATTTTTCTACAATTTTCATTCATAGAATCATTTTCTTTTATGAAAATATTTCTAACTAAAAACTTTCTGTGCTTAAACATTGAAGTAAATTTGTTCTCATTTATCTATTAAAAGACACATCTATATCTAAATATATTCTAAATATATATATTTCTGTATATATCTCTCTATAATTTTTTAAAAGTCAATTTGAAGCAAAACAGACAACAAACCAGTTTCTCTTAAAGCTAAATGTGAAGCTCTGATAGCATAAGATTTTGTTTTTCAAATTCATTCAGCCAGTTTGTGATGTCTTTTGATTGGAAAATTTAACCTATTTACATTTAAAGTAATTATTCATAGATAAAAAGTTATTGCCATTTTGTTAATTGTTTTCTGTATGTTTTGTTGTTCTTTTATTCCTTTCTCCATCTTTTGCTGCCTTCTTTTGTAATTTGATGATTTTTTTCTGTAGTATTTTGCTTTAATTCTTTCTCTTTATCTTCTGTGTATCCATTGTAAGTTTTTTTGTGTGTGTGATTACCATGAGCTTACATGAATCATGTTATAGTTATAAAAGTCAGTTTTTAAGCTGAAAATAACTTGACTTGCATACAAAAACTCTACAACTCACATGTTGTTATTGATGTAACAATTTACACATTTTTATATTGTATAACCATTACTTAGAATTATTCTTAATATTTTTGCCTTTTATCTTTTATCCTAGAGTTAAACGTGTTTTATACATTACTATTATAGTGTTAGACTATTCTTGTATATGCATTTACCTTAACGAGTGAGTTTTATACTTTCCTATACTTTCATGTTGTTATTTACCATCATTTTGATCCAACTTAAAGAATTATCTTTAACATTTCTTATAAGGCAAATCTGCTGATGATACATGTCCTCAGCATTTGTTTATCTGGGAAAGTTTTAACCTCTCCTTCATTTCTGTAAAATAGCTTAGCATGATGTGGCATTCTTGGTTGGCAGTGTTCTGTATTTTTAATTTTGTTTTCTTTGCTTTCAGAAAAAGATTCCTTCCTTTTTGATATAATAACAATCTGTGCATATAGCTCTATTGCAGTAGAGTACTTAAAACACTTGATGGTACATTTCTCTTTTTATCTGTGAACTCTAGATTCCAGAAAACATAACAACTTATCTTAGAATGCCCATGTATATAGCAAATCAACAAATAAATATTTGACGATCCACCAAAAAAGCATTTACAAGGTTTGCTAAATCAATGATTTGATCCTTAAAAAACCTAGGAAAACTGCAGTTAAAAAAATTTGAATTTTGGTCAGGCCATAGTTGCTCATGCCTGTAATCCCATTGTTTTGGGAAGCCAAGGAGGGAGGATTGCTCAAGGCTAGGTGTTTGAGACCAGCTTAGGCTATGTAATGAAATCTTATCTATAAAAAAATCTTTAAAAATTAACTGAGCATTATGCTATATGCCTGTATTACTGGCTACTGTGGAGCCTGAGGCTAGAGGACTGCTTGAGCCCAGAAGTTCAAGTTTAAAGTGAGCTATGATAGCACCCTTGTACTTCAGTCTGGGCAATATTGTGGGACCTCGTCTGTAAATTTTTTTAAAAAATCAAATTTTACTGTATTTTCTGTCATAATTTAAATTTATACCATATGACTGAAGGTATGTCTAAAGAAAAAAACCAGAGCAACTGTAATTACTGCACTTCATATTTCAGATAAATTATATCACATTCTAAGCAGAAAATTTGAAGTGGTAGAAAAGACAAAAATTTTAAGAAGTTATATATCCTACCATATAATTATTTAAGCTAATTTTGCTTCATATGTTTAAAAATACCTAGTTTCCTTGGAATATAGACTATATAATTATATCCTTTTGTTGTTTTTTTTTCTGAATTAAAGACTTTATATTATGTATAAAGATTCCAGCTATCACTAGTACACTGTCATTATTAGTCAAAGTAGAAAATAAGAAGTTCTGGTAATAGAAACACTCACTGGATTGCCAAAGTCCTTTTGTGTTCAGGTAGAAAATATATGTTTGAATTTCGAGATGAAGCAATGCAAGGTATCAGTTAGACAATTTTTTTTTTAAATGTAATGACTGGAAAGAAAAAGTATCTGAAGTTATGTTAAAACTTGCATATAAATTTTCCATGCCTGCTTGTGAGAATCTGAAAAAAAAAGAAAAAAAAAAAAAGAAAGGCTATATGGATATATGCACATACATATACACAGACACAGCAGATACTTAAAGTAATTGTGTGTTTATAAGGTTTATGTATCTAAATAAGATAAATAATTGAGGCTGTCTCAACTTCTGAATTTTTATCCTAACACATTTAAACTTATTTTAAACTTAAATAATGGAAGAAAATAATGAGATCCATATTCCCAGAGTATTGTATCATTGGCTGATATGGGAAGAAAAGATAATAGAGACAGAAGTGGGCAATAACTGAGGTTTTATTATTATCTCCACACCCAACAACAAATAATTAATAGCATTTATTAAGTGCTATCTTCTTGATTTGTACTACTTAGACATCAGGAATGAGTATGTGAAAAAGCAAAATGTGCTTTCCTCATATTTTCTGACTTTTGGAATTTTGATTTAATCAACTTGATTGCTAAATTGATTTTTTAAAATATTACATGAAGACAAAGAGAAACAAAAAACAGCTTCTGTCCCCATCTTCACTGCAATTCTACGTACTCCATATAAAACAGTCACCACCAAATATTAATTGAAATGAGCTGAGAAATACATAACCAAGTGAAACTTTAAAAATAGGTGTTTTATATTTATACTTAGTCAAATTATTCTAAAGCTACATTTGAAAGAATAGATACATAAGAAAAGAATTTTTTTTAACTCATGGCCACAAATAATTTCACAATTTTAATTTGTTTAATAACAGGACTTACTTTGTAGAGTTGGGGGTTTTTCTAGAGTTCCTGATATGCTTATAATGAGTTAATTCTTTCTGGAAGAAAAATCATATTCATGCTGTTGAAAATATGCTTACTTGTCTAATTTTTTTGGTCTTATTAATATGATCTAATTTGAAGACAGTCTTTCTTTTCCTGGTGACTTTACTAGTGTCTGTAATAATTGTTCTCAGTACTTTGAAGACATATTTACACTATTTATAGCATATGTGGTGCTTCTGAGATGTTTAATACCGACATCAAATTTGATTTGTAGATATTCTATTTGTACTTCCCTGAAAATGACCTTTTAATAATCAATGATGTTCTAAAATTTCACAAGGAGGTATCTTGTTCAAATTCACTTTATGCTCTATAAAACCTTGAATTCTGAAGATGTGTCCTCTACATTAATGCTGGGGTAGTTTCTATTATTTTAACAAATTTTCTTCATTGTATTATTTATTTTCCATTTCTCAGCAATTCTTGTTAGATAATGTCAGACATCCAAAGCTGATCATCAATATTATTTACTCTCTCTTGTAATTTTCATCTCCTCGATTTTTATCTCTATATTCTGAGAGATTTCCTTGATTTTATATTTTATATCTTTTTTATTGTTTTAGTTTAAGCATACCCCTAATTTTCAACAAATCTTTACTGCTTTCAAATGATATTTGTTTCATTACAATCTGTTCTTATTTTATGGTTATCTTAAAGAATTTCCTAATTTGTTTTCTTTCTCCTCTGTTCTCTTGTTTAAGAGAGATTAAGCTATTAATCTTAGTTCTTTTTTTTCATTTACCATTCACGTTTTTGAGTACATAATAGATTGATTGAATATAAGGAGCTTTCATTTGTTTCCTTGCCTAATTGTGGGTCTATCCTCAAAACAATCTTTCCCTTGACCAGGAAGATTGAAAAAAGTCAGGGATATTGACAGAAAGCCTTCAAGTAAGGGTTGTATAAAGTAGATATGTTTCAGTACACTAGATGTTCAGTAAATACACAAGAATGAGAGGGAGGTGTAGATACTGGCATCATGGTTCTTTAGAGAAGACTGCAGTGAACTCCAAATTCAGTCTAAAGATTTCTCCAAGTTCCTTATTTGTCCTTGTGTCACCTGGAGTCTCACTGAAGACCTGCGAGGCTGAGTGGATTCCACTTCCATTAAAGCCTTGCCTATACCAGATAGGTTCCTCTATCTATCTTAGGTGTTCGTGGTTATGCTAATGTTACTGATAAGGCTAAAAGCCATATGAAATCTTATGAAATATCTAGAGAACATAATGTTTTAAAATATTTGCATAGCTATTGAAAACACAATGGGCTGTTCTAAGGTGTGTGATCTGGATCTCAGAGTTTGTATAAATAGTGAAGCCCAAACCTATTTGATCAGATTCCAAGTCCTATGCCTTTTTAATTTAACAAACTGAAAGATAAATTCCTTTAAGTAAGACAAATAGTAATGAGAAATATACAAATGGGCACATTTAATATGTATCAACCATGGTGCTGATTGAAAAATTAAATCTACTTGAGGTAATGACAGCTCAGGATTCCTCTGATGATCTAATTACCAGAGCTTAACTTGAGCCAGTTCATGTTAAAAACAACAATGGAAATCTTTGGCCTCAAAATACACACACACACACACACACACACACACACACACACACGTATGTGCATGCACACATACACATATACAGGAATGAGAGTGGTAGAATCAGCCTCAGGAATAGATACCAACAAGTTGCTCATCATCAAGGCTTTCTACCCAGCATGCCTGTTTCTGAATTCCTCTCTAGACAGCAGGAAGCATGTTCACAGAGAGCTTCCAGGTATGCATCCACACAACTTCTAAAAATGAGAAAAAATAGCTTTTCTACTATAGTTCAGTTCCCATATTGCAAAGAATACTCTTCCCTTTCTTGGAAAAGCTTCTCACAATCAGATCAATTACTGCCTTGGGTAGAATAACACTAAGCAGTTGGAAGTTTACTTTGACTCTCTCATGTAGGGCAAAATAGGTAGTAGAATCGCCAAAGTCATTGGCAATATAAGCAAGGCTGGAATTTAAACCTAGATTTTTTTCTTTTTTTTGCATAGTAGAGTCCAGTTCCATAAAATCACTCATGTAGGCATAGTCGTTGTGTTGGACTCGATATCTGTGCCCTCTTCTCCCAATTTATATGTTGAAGCTTTAACATTCAACGTGATGGTGTTTGATGATAGGTTCTTTGAGAGGTAATTAGAGTTAGATGATGAGGTCATGAAGTTGGGTACTGATGCAGTAGGATTAGAGTCCTTATAAAAACAGACATTAGAGAGTGTGCTCTCTTCCTTTCTCCACTTTGCAAGAACCTAGCAAGACAGGGGCCATTTGTAAGCCAGGAAGAGAGGCCTTTCCAGAATCTGAGCATGCTGGCACTCTGATCTCAGACTTCCAGCCTCCAGAAATGTTAGAAAATAAGCTCTATTGTTCAAGCCACACTGTCTTATGATATTTTATTATGGTAGCCAAAGAAGAGCAAGATAGTCACAAAACATTGAGAGTTAATGAGAACTTCACCTGACATTTAAACAAATTTTCCCATTTAACAAATGAGGAAGCTATAGCAATGAGCAATTATGTAAAATTTGCAAAATCACTGTAGTAGCTGGCTAACAGAACTGAAAATACATATCCAGCCCTTTGATACATTTTCTGTGTTGTAATTCAGCTGGAAATATTTGTTTAATAAATCTGTCTTTTCTAGAAACTATTTTATCTTGTATTAAATAATATTACCAATAACAACAGCAGTGTTTCATGATGGCTGTAAATTTGTGCCAGACAATGATATAATTATCTAATCTATCTAACTTAATTCTAATAATAACCCTATGAGACACATAAAACAATTTTTCCCATTTCACAGATACCTTAAGATAATATAGAAAAGATATTTATAATGTTAGTATTAAATAAAAGAGGACTTGGAGTTAAATAACCTATTTACATGAGAAGAATATCCATTCAGGAATTGATGGGTTTTATGACTGTCATATTTTATTTTTCTAGCACCTAACATAGCCTGACATATAGTTGGTTTCTTAAATTTTCTGCATGAATGAATAAATAAATGAATGAATACATGAAGTAAATTATGAACGCATGATACCAGGCAATTGTACGTCTTGCTTTTGGACATATTATATGTTTTATTTTAGGCCACGTCATCTATAAATAGAATCAAACACCACCACTCCACTTATGGGTAGAAAATCAATCAAATCATTCTACGTTATTATGTCAAAGTCAGCCTTACTGCAGACAGTAACTTTGAGTGTGACAATACACACCTTGTTTCATTAAATTTAATGTTTCTAAAACATTTCTAAATGTGCATGCTTGAGCTCAGCTCTAATAGCTCTTTGAACTGATAATAGCACTTTCTAATAATTATTTTCCACAATCTACATGAGAAAGAAAGCCAGATGAAGCTTTTACTATCTATTTCACAACGGTGATATGAGGAGTAGAAAAATATAATAGTTCCCCAAATTCCCGACTCTGTTTTAATAAAAAGAGATATAGTTTTTTCTTTTTATACAAAAGTAAATTGTACATAAAATAAAGTTTACCATTTTAACTTTTTTTAAATTTTTTATTTATTTATTTATTTTTTTTAGTGTACTGTTCAGTATCATTAAATACATTCACACTGTTGTGCAACCATCACCTGAATCCATCTCTGGGATTTCCCCATCTTTCCAGCTGAACTCTCTCTCCATTAAATAGTTCTCCTTTCCCTACGAAGGTACTTTTAAAAAGAAACCTAATTTGTGAGATCTATAAAACTAAGGAAAGTGAAATTACACTGTAATGAAGCAAATGTCAATTCTAAATTCAACCCATCTATATATGAGGAACCGACTGAAAATAAGTATTTTCCTTTTCATACTATAATTCCTATATTGGTTTTACTTTATTTCCATGCTTAAAAAGTTTCCGTCTATGATCTATTACAGGTCATCTGAGTAAAGAGCATTAGTACAAAATTCAAGAGCAGTTTTCAAGATGTGTAAGAGGAAAATAGCTTATTATATAATTAAACATGTATAACATGCCATGGTCTGAATATTTATGTCTATCTAAAACTCACAGGTTGAAATCCTAATCCCCAAGGTAGTGGTTTTAAGTGCAGTCTTTTGGGAGGTGATCACAGATAGGTAATCCTATCCTCATAGGATGAGTCCCCTATAAAAAAGGCCCATGGGGCCAGGCACAGTGGCTCATACCTGTAATCCCAGCACTTTGGGAGTCTGAGATGGGTGGATCACAAGCTCAGGAGTTCGAGACCCACCTGGCCAATATGGTGAAACCCTGTCTCTACTAAAAATACAAAAATTAGCAGGGTGTGGTGGCATGAGCCTGTAATCCCGGCTACTCAAGAGGCTGAGGCAGGAGAACCACTGGAACCTGGGAGGCGGAGTTTGCAGTGAGCTGAGATTACTACACTGCACTCCAGCCTGGACAACAGAGTGAAACTCCTTCTCAAAAAAACAAAACAAAACAAAGCAAAATAACAAATGAACTAAAAGAGGCCCGTGGGAGCTTGTTTGTCACCATGTGAGGACACAACCAGAAGGTGCCTTTTATGAAAAGAGAAACAGGTTTCTGCCTCCATTTTCATCTTAGACTTCCCACCCTCCAGAACTGTAAAATGTTCACAAGCCAACCAGTCTGTTACAGCATCCCAAATTGACTAAGACATAATAGAAAAGTAAATAAAAGAAATAAAGATAATGGTGTATTATTCATATGGTGAAAAATACAATGGTGTGGAAGAAGAACTACTCTTGATAATGGGAATAGAACTGATTAGAATAGAGCTTCTTGGTAATAAAAATAGTTCAGTAACTATTATATAGTCCTGAGTCTATAGTATGGGAAACCTTAAAATTGTGGAGTAAAAGATGACCTGGAAATAAATTGTTTGACTCTATTAAATAACTTTCTATCATGTGTTGTAAAACTTTTATATATTTTAATAGTGCTTGAATATTCCCTCTAACATTTTAAATAAATACTCCTGTTTTCAGAAATATGGTCAGATTACTCTATTACCCAGTCAAGAAAATTCTCTGAACAAACCTGAAATACACAGATTAGATGGTTAACTAGAGTATGGTATTATTTTGCATTGACTTTGCCATTACTACGAACATGGAATTGAAGATCATTTTGTTATTAAGGCCTATAGCCACTTCACTAAAATGAAAAAAGAAATAAATGTTTATTTTGATTTCTGCAGTATCATGACCTATTTTGATAAGCATTATCGAAATTATTGCTTTGAGTTCCTGAAAACCTCTTACAGTCTAGGTACTTCTGTCTTTCTCTCTCTCTTTTTTTTTTTTTTTTCTTTTTTTGCTCCTGAGTTTCCCCATCAAGCTATTTTGCATTTCATTTAGGTAGTAAAAGCAGTTGAGCTGCATCATTTAGTAACTCTTATTTCACCCTCCATAAACTGCACTTTCTGCCTTCAAGGGTACAATAGCATAGCATTAGTAGTGATTTTTTTTTTTTTTTAGAAGATCTAAAATGTCTTAGGTTTGAAAACTAAGCAAGTTGCCTGCAAATGTATTTTCTAGTCCATTTATTACATCTGCAGTAATAAATGTCCACATTTGGTAATTCTCAGTAATAAAAGGTTTCTATAAGCATATAAGACATTTAGACCAGTGAAAGGACTTTTTTCACATTATATGACTGACATCACTGTAAGTGGTCCAGTATTAATATGCCCCAGGATTTAATGAGCTCCCTAAAAAAAACTTGCAAAAGAAGCAAATGTGTTTTGATTTATGAAGGTTCATATGGCCATTTTTATTAGCTTTCCAGCCTTGTGGTCAGATGTATTTTATGACAGGAGCAAGCATTCACAATAACCTGCCATCTGGAACAGTGAGTTTAACTTTACTTTCTTTAGATACATAAACACTACAGTTAATACGCACCCCTGGCAATGTTGTTGCATCAAATATGCCTTTAGCCTGGCCCCTAAAGATAACCCATTATAAACTTTTCAAGGAATATTTTCAGTAAAACTGGTCTAGATTTTAGTGTTTCTCTGAATTTATCTTACAAAAGAAAACAATCTTTGAAAGCTGCTTTTCTAAAAGATGTTTTCTGAGCTGCAGAATAGACTCAGTTTGATTTTGTAGTATCATGAGAAGTATGTCAATTTTGTCATTTAATTACTCTTTTTATGAACCATAATGTTCTCCTTTGTGTTTTCTTCAGCATACTGTTTCTTGATTATTTTTCATTGTCCTGGGAAACAGGCAATCTTAAATATTTATTCACTTAAACTATTTCAAAGTGAAGTGAATACCTAAATTTACACACACACACACACACACACACACATACACCCATATATAGTATATGTATATATATTTATAATCTAAAGATAGTCCATTTGAATTAATCATTTGGGGAAGAAATTATGAATATTTGAACATTTCTTCTTAGAAGAAAAAAATTAATGCATGGACATATTAATATTTAACTTAGGGGACTTTTTAATTGTTTACCTAAACATAAAAAGAAATGTGAACTTTTGTATAAAGAAACAATCTTCTCTTACCATTTTTGTTGAGGAAAATTTAAGAAAAAGATTCATATTAAAGTTTTTACTACCTTTCAGCTCTAGAAAATCTCTGCATTTACAAGTCTATGAAGTCACATGGTATATAAATTATAAAGGTATTCAGGGGATAGTTTAGGAATAAATCATTTGAATAGAGTAAAAATTCTAGTATTAATTATTGTCAATAATAGACTAAATAATTTAAAATATAAATTTAAAATGATGATTTTAAGCTATTTTCTGTAACTTAAATGACAAAGATAGTGACTGCTAATATATCACATGTGAAACATACATTTTCTAATTTAATTTAATGTCTGAGTCCCTGGTGTAAAATTAGTGGGTTGGAATCAGTTTCGCTCTGGTCTACCATTCTTTCATCTACTGGAGGCCACTTAGGAAAAGAGAAACTCTTCTAGACATTTTTAATCCAGGGAATTTTCATATATGAGTTGGTTATGAATGTGTTGGAAGGACCAAAGGACCAACGGAAAAAGAGAGTTGTTATCAAACATCATGACGCTTCCATTGTTTAGATGAAACCTGTTGCCCATGTAGACTGCTAATCCACTAGAGATTCTAGTATAGTTGCTAGCAGAAGAGCATATGCAATGAACAGAAAATGGGGGTCACTCTCTTGCTGAGACTCCAGACCCCATCACTCATCACTTTCAGTTACAGACACTGGCATCACAAGTAACAGAAAAATAAATGTTTCCCTTCTTTCTCTTTCCATTTGCTTGATGACACTCCCATTGACAAGTCCCCTTGGAAAGGCACCTCAAGGGAATGTGTAGACACACTTATGTTATTGCTGTTGTGCTGTTTTGTTTGCTTGTTTGTTTGTTTTTGATTTTTGGTAAGTTTACAACTCTGATGGAATAGGGAACAAAAGTACAGCTAGTGCTCGACTTACGACTATGATTGGTTCCTACAGACCAGTCGTAACATGATTTGGTCGTAAGTTGAGTAGGCTATATGTACAGTACTGTAAAATGATGTTATCAAAATCTTTAAGTCACATTTTATCATAATTTTCTTTGTTCATTTTATGCCATTTGTATCATCTCTATACCATTTTGTTTCCTATTTTTACATTTTTCAGGTTTAAGTAAAACACTGCATTACCAGCACAACTGGTTTAATATTTGCAAAACATGCAAAATTACAAAATACAGGTGCATACAAAAATACAAAATACAGGTGTAAAAAATACCATAGGAAACATTTTCCCAATTGCAAAACATATCAAAATATATAAACATGTACGAAACATTTTATTGGCTGCTGGTGCTTGGCTGTGGATCATTGATGTCATCATCTGAGGCAGCAGTTGGGGTTACCGGAGTTGGTTTTCTCATAAACATGGTGAACTTTGTCTGAATTGTAAGTTTCTTTTTTTCTGCATAAATTTCACGATACGGACGAAACACATTGTGTGCCATCCGTTCAATCCTTGCAAATCGTTCGATGTTTGGGTCTATTCTTCGAAATGTATAAGAAGTTTATTCAGTAAAGATAAACCGTCTCATAATCCCTCAGTGGTGAACTTTCTTTCTGGCTCCTCCTCTTCTTTCTCTGCTTCTCTTCTTTCTTCTTCCGCCACTCTTTCTTCTTCCATTTCGATTAGCTCTTCATTTGTAAGTTCATCAACATTGAAACTCTGTTCTGCTAGATATCCCTCATCTGTAATTAATTCATCCAGACTATGAACAAACATACTTCTCATCCATACTCGCTGCTTCTCCAGTCACTCGAACACTATGCATTTGGAATCTTTTCTTGAATCTCTGGAACCAGCCAGTGCTTGCTATAAATTCTTGACTGTAATCTTCTCCAGCACGCTCCTTCAGAGTCTGAAATAGACTTCTCGCCTTCATCTGCACAGTAAAAAGACTTAATGGTGTCCGTTCTTGAATTTGATCTTCCATCCAAATATATAGCAATTTCTCCATTTCGTGGATGGGCCTCCTTCGTTGCTTTGTTATAACTGTTATAACCTTTCACAGCTTCATGAATTCTTTCTTTATCTTTCAAAGTCGTTGACACAATCGAGTGTGGTAACTTCGTATCACGTGCGATCACATTCACTTTCTTTCCTCCTTAGTACTGCTTAATGACCATTTTCGTGTCGAGATCGATGGCCTTTCTTTCCTTCTTGGCAGGCTGAGGCATAGACAAAGACAATTTCCTCTTGGTAGACATCTTGGGAGGGGTTTGATGAAAAATGTCCAAGACACAAAACACAAATTGCTGTACCAGGTCTGGGATAACAGTTGAAATGGTGCATGCGGAGATGGTAGGGCTGCCAGAAGCTGTTCTGCACTGTCTAGGCCCAGCTGGGCAATGTTTGCGCTGCCAGACGTGGAGCAGTCGTGGCTAGGATTGTGGTCGTTAAGTCAAATGGTTGTAAGTTGCATAGGTCATAAGTCGATCAATACCTGTAGAGGGAGAATGTAAAGCTGGCAGATGAGAGCCACAACCCAGAACAAGTGGTGCTCTGCCTATTACAATGTTGGAAAAAATGGTCAGTGCATAAAAAAAAAAAATCATGTTTAAATAAATAAGGATAATTGAAGAAGTGACTGGATACATAAATAAATACTGAAGGTTTGGCGTGGTGGTGGCTCCTTCCTGTAATCCCAGCGCTTTGTGAGCCGAGGTGGGAGGATCCCTTGAGCCCAGGAAGTTGAGGCTACAGTCAGCCATGACTGCACTCCTGCACTCCAGCCTGGGTGACGGAGGGAGACCCTATCTGTAACTAAAGTAATAAAAACAAACAAATAATTAAATAAAGTAACAAGGAAGAACCTCTTTCTACCCCTAGTCCCAAACTTACTAAAAACTAAGCAATGGAAAACAATGGATCCTATACTTATCCTTGTATAGGTGAAGAAAGATCAAAATTCTGAATTAACTTTTCCAGTCAGTTAACAAAATGAAAAACAGACCCACGTATATCAGAGTGATCTATGAAGCACAGCAATACTGCCTACTAGTAAATTTAGCTCTGCATCCTGCTATATTATACAAAGAAAAGAGCACCACCTGCATTGGGTAGAGGGCAGTCGAGAACACCTGCGACTCTCACTTATTTTATGTGGTTCTCATTTAAGTATTCCTTCATGACTTCTGTTACCATCACCATACACTGATTCTTACCATGGATCCCAATTAACTGCCTGCTCAGTATACCTTGACGAATTTCACAGGGATAACTTCCTTAAAAATCAGATCCTTGGCTGGGCGTGGTTGCTCATGCCCATAATCCCAGAGGTCAAGAGATTGAGACCATCCTGGCCAACATGGTGAAACCCCGTCTCTACTAAAAATACAAAAATTAGCTGGGTGTGGCGGTGGGTTCCTGTAATCTCAGCTACTTGGGAGGCTGAGACAGGAGAATTGCTTGAACCCGGGAGGTGGACGTTGCAGTGAGCCAAGGTCATGCCAATTGCACTCCAGCCTGGCAACAGGGCGAGAATCCGTTGAAAAAGAAAAAAAAGAAATCAGATCCCAATCTTTCATGTACTGCTTAATGACAGTTTAAGGAAGGTAGGCCAATATTCCATATCATGTCCTAAGAAAGCTGTGAACATTGGGGACATGACTGAGAACTCTGTCCTCATGTTCTGTCACACTTCTGCTCCTTTCTATCCTTTTATAGTGTTAAACTGTAAATCAGACTGTAGTGTGACGTTTTGGCATACATTTTTCCCTATCTGCACACCAACAGCTTTTGTGGGCCTGATAGTCCTTTGTAGGTTGGGCACTGTGGCTGGCTTCAGTGGAGTCTTAGAGTTTATTGAACCAAGTTGCCATTGCTTTTGAGGATCTGTGAGAGAAAATAATGGAGAACAGATATTGACGTTTCTCCCTGGCAGGGTCTGCACTTGTGAATGCCAGGCTTTGCAGCAGGACCTTTCAAAATGATCCAAGAATAGATTTCCAAAATGGGATTCATGCTTGAGCATTGAAGCTAGTGCTTATAAGATTACAATGACTGTCTGTAGATAAGCACTCCATTTGATATTGCTTTTGGAAATATATTACCAAATCTATTCAAGTACTCAGCATGATGATTCAACAATCAAAATATTAAGATTCATAAAGATCTTGTGATAAAAGATTTGTAATCAAGTGTTCAAAAATAATTTCATGAAGACAGTGTCCTTTTATACTTCCAATTAATGGAAATGTTTACCTTTATATTCTGCCATATATTTTATTCGTAAATAAATTATACATATATGAATCACAAGGATATTTAATTTCATGTTTCAATGTAAACTGTAAAACTAAAACAATATTCATAAAGAAAAACTTGTACATGCACAAATATTCTTATCTTAAATGTAATTCTGTAACTAATGACCACTCTTACGTTAGCACTTGGCATTTAAATAGCATTGAAACGGGGAAACAATATGGAGAATGATGGAATTCAGAAATCAGTTTTTGCTTCCGGACATGAAAAATTGCGGTTAAAGGCCAGTTATAATATTAACTTAAGAGTAAGCCTGTTTTCATTTAAGTAAATATTGTGTTGACATACAGAAAAACTTGTATCAATTGTAAGCCTGAGGCACCATTATTTTTCACCAAATTGATACATCCATGCACTCAGCACCTGAATCAAGAAATTGAACTTTTTCTGCATCCCCTGAGGATCACTCATGGCTGTTTTCCATTTGCTATCCCCGCAAGGTAATCACTATCCTGATTTGTAACGTAATAGATGTGTTTTTACAATTTTTAGTTTATATACATGGAATCACACAGTGTCTAGCTTTCTTTGTTCAAACTTTGTGAAAATCACCAATTTTTCACATGTAAGTGTAGCTGGTTTGTTATTGCTGAATAGTATTCCATTTAAGAATACCCTACTATTTAATTATTTCACCATTGATGAATATCAGTATTATTTTTTCTTTGTTTTTCTGTTAAAATGTTCGAAAATTACATGTAATGGTTGCACAGCTCTGTGAACGTACTAAAATATGCTTAATCACACACTCTCAATGGGTAAACTATGGTATTTGAATGCTATTTAACTGTTAAAAAATAGTAGTTGTAAAGATTTCCATCCACATCCCTTGTTTCATTTAGGTGAGGGTGGATATTCAAGAACAGAACTGAAGGATGTCAGATAATGTATAGGTCCAAATTGTTTTTGAAAATTGGATATACCAACTTACCTGTACGCCCATAATGTAAGAGTTCACTTGTTCATATCTTCGTTGATAAACCATATTTACTGACTTTTCAATTTTAAACATCCTGGTGTGTGTTTTGATGTTTATTTTGGTATTAATTTGCATTTTCAAACATATAATTCAGATGGGTTCATTTTTACTTATTTATCATCATATGGTTATATTCTTCTTTGAACTATCTCCAGTGGAAATAATTTCAATAATCCTTTATCATGTGAGATGATTGAATTAGTATTTTTTCTTTTTTAGATACCTTTTTATTACATTAAGAAAGCTTCCTGAAATGACGACTTTGTTAATAGCAGTATTTCTGTTAAGAAAATGCAATTTTTTAATTCTTCATATTAATGTGATGAATTACGTTAATTGATATTCAAATGTTAAAACACCTGTTCATTTTGGCAATATGCTCCAATTCCTTATGGTAGATTACTGATTTTCTTTGTCACTAGACTTAACTTATTAATATTGCATTTAATATTTTAACATCTATATCCATGAGTAGGTTGGATGTACATTCTGTTGTCATTGTTGTTGTAAGTTCTTTGTCAGGATTCGATATTAAGTTTAAAATCGTGACATAAAATAAGTTGGGAAATAGTTCCCTACTTTTTTATTATCTGCATGATTTGCAAAAGTTGGTGATACTTCTTTTTACAATATTTGGTAGAATTCACTGACAAAGTTGTTTGGACTTCAGATTTCATGGTAAGACTGTTTTAAATAAGATTTAATTTCATTCCCAGGTAACAAATTATTTAGAATTCTATTTATTTCTTTGTCAATTTATATTGTTTTTCAAGACATTTATCCATTTCATCTACACTTTCAAAATATTGGTTCAAAGTAGGTATATTTTCTTATATTTGTAGTGATGCTCTATTTTGGGGGTTTTCTTTCTATTTTGGATTTGAACAATATTGGTTAGGTTTACCAATTTAACGTGTTTTAAAAACTATACTGGGCTTGCTTTTTTGTTCTGTATTGCATGCTTTTTATTTTTTCTGCTTTTTATTTTGTTTTTACTGTTTGAAAGTTGTTCTTTTTTTTTTCCTTTGTAGCATCTTAAAATGAAATCTTAGATGATTGCTATGAAGACTTTCTTTGTCTACGAATTTCTCTCAAGAGATCTTTAAGGCTTTATCCCACTCCCACCCCTAAAGCAATTCTTTAGCTACATTTAATGAGTTTCAATATATCATATTTTCATTATCAGTCAGGTCAAAATATCTTCATTTGTAACTCTTTTAATATTTTGACCTATTAATTATTTAGAAATAAGATGCTTCATTTCTAAGCTGTTGGGGATTTTCTAAAATTGATCTTTTTTCCACTTATGTCAAATAGTGTACACTGAATGACTTCAGTTCTTTGTAATTTGTTGAGACTTGCCTTAAACATCAACAATGGCCAAGAGTGGAAAACATTATGTATGTTCTTGAAAATATGAGCACTCAGTTTTAAAAGTTATTCTGATAATCATAGACATTAATTACATTTGGGTCTACATTTTTCAAATTATGATTAGTTTCATATTATTTCTAATTGCTATTTTACTTATTTTATCTATGTTTCTTATCTTTTTAATGATTGTTTTCATTTTCCTGTCTTTCGATATATTTATTTAACAGATATAAACAAATTTTTTATTATTTAAATAATTATGAAATACATTATTGATTTCTTTAACCTAGTCTTTCAGAGATGGAGTATATTTTATTATTTATATCTACATTAAATTACTCTATGCATCTGGTAGCTTAGCTTAGAACTGTTTCAAATTTTCAAATGCTAGCTCACAAAGTTTATTACCTGAACCTTGTAGAGTTTATTCAAATTGACTGCTACCCCATTTAATTTTTTGCTTTCAAACTTTTTTTGTGTTATTCCTGTTTATTTTAAATAAAAATTTTGCAAATAATATAATGTCGCTTACAAATAATAGAAAACTATCCTTACTGCTTTAATCTGAAAGGTTAGTGATGGTGAGAGATGGGTTACAGAAACTGATAAATTTCCAGGCAGTTAATCTCTGATGGTCTTCTCTCTGTTATTTTTTCAAGTCAGGTTAATTTCTCAGCTTCTTTCTGCAGACTCACATACTTATGCTCACTGGCATGCTGTGGCCAAGGTGTACTGGCAATGAAAATGAACAAAAATGGCCCCAAGTCCTTATGACATTTCAGGTCCAGTGCTCACCACCAGCTCATGAAATTGATGTCTGTAACCTTTGGTTGAGTCTCTGGTTGGCTCCAGTGGCTCCTCAGTCTATTTTTGATATAATCAGCTATGACAGGAGGCCATATTCACCAGGTACATGAGGATTATCAGGACTATGCAGTAGGGGTCTTGTAAGAAACTGTGGAGAAGCACAAATATAATGAGTACATTATATTTGTTCCTGTTAAACTTTATATTATTTAACATAGGATTATTTTCATACTATATAAAGAGTTTAGAATCACTTTAAGCTGTAATATAATGTTTACATTTATATATTTCAATATTATCATACCTGTAAATTTGTTACTGAAGTTTGTCATTAGTAATAAAATGTCATGTAATAGAATGTAATTTGTAATACTCAACAAAAATAATTTCACTATCTACATAAATGAGACTAAAAATTAAAACAATTGAACTCCTGGAGATAGACAGTAGGATGGTTACCAGAGGCTGAGAAGGGTAGTGGGCAGATGTGGGGAAAGTGGGGATAGTGAATGGGTAAAAAATAATTGTTAGAACAAAAAAGATCTAGTATTTGCTAGCACAACAGGGCGACTATAGTCAATAATCATTTAATTGTATGTTTTGAAATAGGAGTATAATTGGATTGTTTGTGACACAAAGGATAAACACTTGAGATAGTGGATGTGATTACCCTGATGTGATTATTATACATTGCATGCCTATATCAAAATATCTCCTGTACCCATAAGTATATACATCTACCTGCCCACAAAAATTTAAAAACAAAAAAGAAGTGTATGATAAATGAAAAGAAATTCCCTGAATAATTTCAATACCTCCTTGACTATGTTTCTTCTTCGAGGATACTCACTTTTGTATCTTATGTCTTGCTATTAGTGTCATCCTATTAAGAGACTAAAAAAAATTATTTGATTTAATATAAATTGTGATATATATATATATATAATATCTACCTATAAATAATAAGGATTACTAACATTACATTTATTAGATACTTCATATTCTTCTTTGGAACAGTAAGATTTATGTGAGAAATGATTGAATTTAGAGGCGTCTAACATTTCTTACTTTTGTTCTAAATTAAAACATACCTTGGACAGTCTGTAACCTACAAAACGGTAGGACAGACAGGTGAATGCTAGTCTCTACATTCAGTCCATAAATCTGAACTTTGTTTATTCTTAATTTTAATGAGAAAAACATTTCAGAGAAGATAAATAATAAATAACATTACTTATATAATGTTTGCTGATAGAACCTATTGTGTTAAACTAAGTTATCATATGTGGTCATTCTTTAAAATAGACAATTTCATTTTCATTGTACCCAGTTGTAATTTCTAAGTGCCTCTCATTTGCTTCTGACATTGGAAGGTTCGTCAGGTGGGGCAAATTTTAATAAACTGATTAACACTTTTACACAATTAACGCTCTTTCATAAGTGCTTCTGATTAGGCTTATTTATATAAGCATCTAGGTTGAGTCTTGTATTAAGTACAAGTTCTGGTCCCAAGCAAAAGAGTAAAGTAGGCAGAGTTTATTTACAGCTTTTTACCACTTCACTTTGTAGATTCTTATGTGCTTTTTTTTTTTTTTTTTGAGAATTTCTGTCTTAGAAAAACTCAGTTCTCATTTACTTTTACTGGGCTCTCTCTGTAAGTTATCTTCAGAGCCAGTATAAGGTTAGACAGCATAGGTGTAATCTTAGTTTTACCTGGAGACAATTATTTAACTATTCTAAACTCAGGCTCGACAGCTGTGTAACCTAGAAAAAGCATTTTAGCTCCCTACTACCTTTTAGAAAATGAATATTATAATAGTATAAAAAATAAGTTTATAATGAGAATTGAATGAGGTAACATGTGTTAGGTTTTTAACATTGTTGTCTGGAACAAAATAATTATTCAATAAATGTCTATTGCTCTGATACTATGGTGAGTAAACCACTGTAACAAGTCGCCTCAACTATGTAGCTGCTCAAACACAAAATAAGTCTATTCTCTCAAATAACAGTTCCAAGTGGATGCTATAGTTTTAAAAGGGAGCTTCACTTCTTGTGGTTGATCACTAAATCCAGCAAATCAGCCTTTCTCCTTTTCTTCCCCACTATCTGATTTCTACACCCTTTCCTACTTCCTCCTTTGATGATGATGGTTGTGATGATGATGATGATAATGATGATGATGATGATGCCTTTTTGGAGGTATTATTATAATTGAATCTTCGGAGTTTCCCTTTCAGAATTCTATCTTCCTTGGAGCAGCACTAATCTGATAATCTTGTCAGACTAAATTAGGCTTGCTTCATGATCATGCTATGCCATTTCTTTTAGTTTTCATTTTTAAAGTGAAGCTCAATTATGATAAAAATGAGTAACAGATATGGCTGAACATCCCCTGGGAAGTGCCAGCTGGAGAGACATTTAGAAGAGAAAGATACTCCTGATCATATAATATTAGCAGGTCCCTATCTGTCTGACTCTATTTCAGTTCCACTTCTCCAAGACACCTCTGCAACTGTTTAGTCATTCTTGTCTGTTTCTTTAAATGGTTATACTATCAGGCTGGTGCAAAAGTAATTGTGATTTTTGCCATTATTTTCAAGTTTTAATATACAATAGAGTGGAGATTTAAAGCAAAATTTAATGGGTTAATAAAGCTGTCAAAAGGATAGTATTTTATTCATTAGTTATTTAGTTACTATTTATCTGAAAAAATAACACTCAGAAAGCACCTCCACAAGTTTTGTACTACCAAATCTGTTAAGCCACTGCACATTTACCCACATATTCTGACCTCTCCGTATGACAACGGATGAGTGCATTGTACTTGTACCTCAGGCCTCTTCCACACTGGAATCCGGGCCCTGGCCGAGGGACAGGTGTGTTCAACTACTCCTGAATCCCTTTTGTGTATTTGTCTTTGTAATATGAGGTGGGAGGAGAGCTCTTTTGAGCAAAGAGCTCAGAGCAAGTTCTCTCTTGCCCAAATTTAAGGGAGGTACTGCTTGCGTAATTATACTGTTTTCTGTTTACTGAGTCAGTTCCATCAGCATAGACACTTGCTTTAATTAATTTCATCTTAACCCACAGAAAAACCAACTCTTCCTTTTCATGTAACTTCTAGTATATGTTCTTCTTTGAATTTTCTCCTTCCTTAGGGGCTGATCCTTCTCAGTCTCTTTAGCTGCTGCTTGCTAGACATATTCTGGCCATTCTTTCATTTTAATCTACATTCAGTAGTGTTTTATTTCTGTCTTTCTGGAAAGGCTTACATACCACTTGATAATACGAACAAGGAATGCACAACCTCTCTGTGTGCTGCAAACGATCACTGAATCAGTGGATAGATTCCTGCTGTCAAATATGAATCACCTGAAGATATTCTTAACTTACCTGGATATGTTTTTCAGAAATTACACCTCATCATAGTGCTACCCAGACGCTGCTAAAGATTTACAAATGATTCTAATTTACAGCAAATCCACAGGGTTGAGAACCAGTGGATTCAATGTGAGATTTGTACTCATTGCCAGGTTTACATATGATTGGTTAAATAGTTAATGATGTTCTGAAAAGACTGTTCCTTAAAACAAACAAACAAACAAAAACATTAAAACAGCAACAAAATACCTCACTATCCTACCGACTGTCTGGCCCTCAAAATTTATTTCATTAGTTGAAGGGAAGCCACCCTGAGGTTTCCTCATTCCAGCAATCAGCAACAACTGCATTTTTAAATTTTTAAATTTTTATTTATTTATTTATTTGCAAATTTACAAACACTTGAAGAAACAATTTGATTAGTTTCATATAGGTCAGATATTCATCCCTATTCAGTCAGCTATGAGTAGAAAATTGAACTCACAAACTAAAACATACTCTCGTGTGAATCTAAGAAAACATTTATAATAAGTAGGCTTGATGGTAGCATTGAACACAAAATTTTAAAGGAACTGATTTCAGTTGGTTTATTACTTTAATGTACAGAAGAAAAATATATTTATGTTTTGCTCTGTGTAGAATTTTGTTTCACATATATTTAAAGTTTGTATATGGTTTCACAGAAATTCCCTGATGGTATTCACTATTTTCAAGTTAAAACTGGGGAAATAGTCATATTTCCTTAGATTAAAAGCCTATTGTTCTTATTAATGAACTTAATCCATTGCAATGTCTGACCACATCAAAATAATTTATGAGCCTAGAGTTTACAAATTTATACTTTTAGATACAAGGTCTGTCACAGTATGTAGCATAAAAATCACATTTCATAAATGTTATTTCTCTTTGATCAAAGTTATATAATTACCAATTTTTTAGGGCTACATTAAATCCTAAAGGTCCTGCTATTTCAGGACTCTTTCAAATATATTTTAGTATATTTATTCTCTTTCTTATGTATTATTTACACAAGATAAAATTGAAGAAGTAGGAAATCAAATTCTAAATAAAGTAATTTCAGAAGCACAATGTGTACAGAATAATATTCGTGTCAGCAATGGTTTCTTAGGCCATTGTTTCTTAATGAAAGAATAGAAAATATGAAAATAAATTTCAAAGAGCAGCTCTGTTTTAGAAACCATGCCGTTGGCGCCCTTATTAAATGACAGCTGGAGTATTTGAAAGCTAACCAATGTTTGTCTTCAGGAATGTGAGTTGACAGGAAAAATGCATATTACAAATATGGCTTGTATAATACTTTCTCTCATACATAGAAAAATATCAGATAAAATAAGCCACATGGAAGTTTTTATATTTCTGACAATGAACCATCCTCATGTTTCTCAGACAAAAAATCCATCCATTCCTTTGTCCAAAGGCAGAAAAATCTCACACTGAGACAGCTTAACCAAATTCCTTCTCACACTATTAGACTGGAATTAAAGTACTAACACTTCAATAGAATTAGATGACCAGATGCTTAAGTGAATTTTTCTTCCTTAAGCAGCCTCATTTTATCTCCCAACCAGTGTCTATAAATCAGTCATTTAAAGAAATATTTTAAGTTATAATGTCCCCATAGTAGTATTTAAAAACTTAATTAAGCCTTTGAACTTGGGAAACATAAATCTAATAGGAAAGTCATGCAAATGCATCTACTATCTATATGCCATTTATTCTGTCAGGCAATATCTGTATGAGAATTAAAAGTATTTCAGGGTAAAATAAGACAGTATATACCATACAAGTCACAAAGAGTCACAGATATTTTAATTTTAAAATCTTTTTATGACATCAAATAGAATTTTAAAAATAAAGCAGCACTGAAAAAAATTGTAAATTCTTTGTATGTGAAGTCCTCATTTAAATCATTTAATCACCATCTCTATCAGTTGACTCAAATGATATTAAAGGGAAATACATTTATAATAGAAGCTGTTTGAAGAGAACATCTAGAGATTTTCATTAGCTTAAAAAATACCTATTTTCACCAACAGGTAATATGGTTACAATTTAAATTGTCCACAGGTGTAATGAGCAGTTTTGGTACTTTCTGGACAGTTGGTATTTTCAAGTATAAACATATATTCTAGACCAAAAACCTCGTTTCAGAAGGATACAAATGTTTACAAATTTGTTGAAAATAAAGATATTGAAAAAAAGGAAAATGCTCACATGATATCAAGCAACTAGTCAGAATTCAATGGGGTAAAAAGGATGAAGGAAATATGAACTAAAAATGTAAACAAATACAACGAGCTCTAATCTTATCTTCAGTGCAGGTTCTTTCACTAATAATAGGTCAGCAAAATGTCTTCTTTATTTGTTTATGAAATAAAAGATTTGTTTTATATTTTGGGGATTTTGGAGATACTATATTGCACCACTGGGAACAATTTTCAGTGTCAGTTAAAAAGTATTTCTTGTACTTTTATACTTAAGATAAAAAATCAAGATTGAACATGATTTAATGTAGTCCTAAACTATAAAATTCATACTCTGTAATTTGAATTTCTTTTATGCTAGCAGCCTTAACAGGAGAAAATTGATTTGTGCAGCATGTGACTAAGCTCATCTCATCTCTCTGCATTTTATCCATTCTGCCAATCTATCATCTTTTAAGTGGAACATTTTATCCATTTACATTCAAGGTTAATTTGATTTGTTGAGGGTTCTTTATTAAAATTTTTGTCTGATGGGATTATTTCAAAAGACCTGTCTTCAAGTTCTGAGGTTCTTTCTTCTGATTCATCCAGTCTATTGTTGAAGCTTTCTCATGTATTTTGTAATTTCTTCAATAAATTTTTAATTTCTATTTCTATGGGTGTACACATGTGTTTTTCTTTGTTAAAATATATCTGTCTCCTTGGTAGAGTTTCCATTCATACTCTGAGTTGATTTTCTGATTTCTTTATATTGGTTTTCAGATTTCTCTTGCATCTTATTTAACTTCCTTAAAATCAATATTTTGAATTGTTTGACTGGCATTTGGAGGATTTCTTTTTGGTTAGGACCTATTGCTGAAGAATTATTGTGTTCCTTTGAGGGTGTAATTTTACTTGCTTTACATGCTTCCTGTGTCTTTGTCTAGATTTATATATATCTGGAGCAATAATCACTTCTTATTTTTAATTACTTTTGTTGCTGGCTGTGGAATCTTTTTCTCAAAGATATGACTGTGATGTTGGTTGTGGGAGGCTTTGTGGCTTTGCATCTGATTGCACTCAGTGGTACAGAATCTATGATATTCTTGGCTATAAATAGCCTTAGTTATACCCGTGGCTTCCTTGGTATGTTAGGGTACAGTTATTGGTGGAGGGCTGTGGTGAAGTCATGCTGGAGACTGAAATGCCTGATGGGTGCTTCAGGTTTCAGTGGTAGCAGTGGTGGACTAAGCACATCTATCCTTGTGACCTGGGGCAGCATATGCTGGTACCTATGTTGACAGTTCCAGGTAGGCCAGTTCTTGGGCTTTTGGTTGTCTTTCTCAGATGCTGGCTGTAGTAGAAATGTATTGGGTGGGTGAGCAGGCCCTTGATTTCGTGGGAAGCTGGGGTGGTGTGACTGATGGTGGTAGCTGTGGTAGTGAGATGTGCTCCTGGGTCCCAAGTGCCATGCTCTTATGTTGGGAGTGGTTGCAATGAGCTGTGTGGGTTGGCTTCCTGACCAGTATGTAGCACTTGTAGGTAGAATCCAGAAGAAATGGTATCATCAGAAGATTTATATCTAACCTCTGGTGTTTGGAGAAATGCTTAGGTTCCTCAGAGAGTTGGCTGGGCTAAGGAACTCCCAGGAGCCTGGATCCCACACTATAATTATTTTTTAAATCCGTAAGTTGACCTTTTATTGGTCTAGCCTCCTACTTTTCCATGAGCATGAATCTTATATTCTAGGTACAGTACTTATATCTCCTGAGTATTTTATACTGTATGTATCTGCATGTCTTTGAGCAATCACAAAAGCATTCATTATTATTGTTTTCTACTTGGCAAACACCATTTCATTCTTTCAAACCTGTTCCGAGTATTACTGTCTTTATTGAGCCTCTTTTAATCAATTCAAGCAAAATTGATCTCTCTTCTCTAATCCTTCAGTAGTATGGCTTTTCTCAGTCTCTATTGCATTGCAGTGCTCCAACTATGTTATAATATTTTCATTTGTTTCCATGATTCTGACTTCCAAAGAGTCAGTTTTTAAATTAATTTTTGAAATAGCATACTTCCTTAGGTACAAGATTTGTCTTATATACTTGAAGATTATGACAACATTAGAATTTTTCTTTTCTTTATATTTTCTTTTCATATTTTTTCCGGTGCTCTACTGTAATACATGCCTGTCATATGAAGTATTTTCTCAAATGTGAGTGAGTCTCTAGAAATGCTGATTGGAAAGTTTGATGCATTAGTAGGATTTGTTAAATAAGTTTCTCTGTAAAAGCCCCAGTCATTTTCAGAAACCTCAGCCATCACTCTAGAGGGGACTGCTTTCTTCAGGAAAGTATTATCCAGTTTTCAGCTTGATCACCGTGCAAGGAAATGGGTCTGAGATTTTAAACACTCAAATTGTAATTTTTCCTTACTCTTCATATTTCAATAGAGTGCCTCACTCATCCTGTTGTTACATCTGTGGCCTCAAAATTGAGAACCTTCCTGGCCAAATGATGCAAAGAACAATTTTTTTTCCACTGGTCAGTGCAGGGAGGAATAGACTTACCATCAGGCTGTAGTTAGGTGTGGGGAAGAGTGGTGAGAGGTGGGAGGGGACAGACATTAGAAGACACCAAATGTGGGTCAGGTGGCAGGAGGTTGAGGGATGAAATACTACCTGTCAGATGCAGTATTCACTATTGGGGTGATAGGTGCCCTAAAAGCCCTGACTTCACTACTTACAATATGTCCTTGTAACACAGTTGTACTCATACTTCTAAATCTATTTTTAAAAAAATTGAAAAGAAATCGGGGGATATGAATGGTCCAGACTCAGACTTTCAGCCAATATTCCCTTGTTTTAATCTCTCTTTATCACTCTAAACTCCAACTTTCCATTTTTTTGAAAGGTAACTAGCACTGTGAACTCTTAGGCCTTTCTAGGCATTGGATCTGAAAATGTACTTGTTTCTGGCATTCTTTTTTGAGAATACTGTTCAGTTTTACCCATTATATAATTACCATTTTCCAACATATTTTATTCTTTTATTAAAGTGTTTGGCCTTGTGAGCATTATTTTCATTTATTAAAATATATGTAATGGTGTTTCCCAAAGAAGAGAAGATAAACACATGTGTTCACATTGCTAGATTTTAGCTAAAATTCAATTCAAATTCAACTAGCTTTTTATTTATTTCCCATTGTTTAGTTTGTTTCATGGTATTGGTGGTAGTGTACATAATCAATCATAATCCCAAAATATTTTAACTTGAGATTAGATTGTCATTGACTTTGTGATGAAAAAATATAGTAAAACTCAGTTATTATGCTAATATGAGAAACTGGAAAAATACCCAGAGTTGTCTGTTTAATTTTTATTTTTTAAAAGTATATGGTTTAAACAATTAATTTAATCTTCATTTAAGCCCCAAATAAATGTGATGGTATTATTTAAATAGCTTGTATTATGTAAATGTTTGTACTTAATTTTGTTGAAATTCAACTCCACTCCCGGAAAACCTGGAAGGTGGGGGCTACAGCTAAGGACTTTAAGATGTGTATTGGTGTTAAGAATAATTAAATGTATTAGGACAACATGGAGCTCATTCTTTTTTTTTTTAATATGTTTTTTCTAACTAACCAAGTATGTTTTCCCAGGAACAAAGTGTTCTTAGAATTGTCAAATGCTTCTTTGTACCAGTTTGCGTTGATTCTCCTCAATGGCATGGTATGGAGGAAATTTGGGTATCAAGAATTCTGGTTCTGACATTGTCACTAAGAAACCTGTCACTTCAAAAAAATTATTAATTTCTCTAAAGTGGTTATGATGCAATAGAGAAAAAACAATCACTTCTTACAGCCTTCATTGAGGAGAATAATGAAATACACTTGAATCCTAAGTTCTAAAAAAAATAATAATAATAATAAGGTTTTCTTATAACTTAGAGAAGAATGTAAAATTCTGGAACTTATTTCAAAGGTTTAAATAAATTTCTGACAGACCTTTGCATCCTTGATGACAATTTCTTTGTTTTTTGGGAAAACTAGTTATGTCTCTTAAATAAAAGGAAAGCTATGGCATATGAGTTTTTTTGTAACACCTTGAATACGAAAGTTTTTGTTTGTTTGTTTGTTTGTTTTTGTTTTGTTTTGTTTTGTTTTTGAGGAGGGAACACATGCACTGAGACATCAGGTGGCAGAGTATAAAGACATGAAGAGAATAGCAGGACAGCCAGGCATGGTGGCTCACTCCGTAATCCCAGCACTTTGGGAGGCCAAGATGGATGGATCACCTGAGGTCGGGAGTTTGAGACCAGCCTGGCGCCTGGCCAACATGATGAAACCCTGTCTCTACTAAAAATACAAAAAACAAAACAAAACAAAACAAAACAAAATTAGCCAGACATCATGGTACATACCTGTAGTCCCAGCTACTTGGGAGGTTGAGGCTGGAGAATCACTTCAACCTGGGAGGTGGAAGTTGCAGTGAGCCAAGATTGCACCACTGCACTCCAGCTTGAGTGACAGAAAATGGGTATGAGTTCAGAGCATGTAGGACATCTCAAAAAAAAAAAATAAAAGTAGTGATAGAGAATAACAGGACACCTGTCCTACATGCTCTGAACTCATATCCATTTTCATCTTGCTATCTCCATAAGCACGTAATGTATACATCTCAATATTAACGTCTACAGTTGAATTCCTGATACTACTTTCATGCTAATACCCTATCAACTTAATTTATTTGTTAGTTAAAGGCAACTCAAATCCTTTATTTCCTTGGAGGGGAAAAAATTTCAAATCATACTTCATTTTTAACTTTTTCACAAATTGCATATCCAATCATTTGAACAATCTTCTTGGTTTTAGTTTTAACAGATACCCAAAATCTGACAATATTCTACCACCTCCACTGCTCTTGCCTGTTTACAAACTACTGTCCCCTTTCATTTGTGCAATTGCCTGCTAGCTTCTGCTGCTTCTTCCTTGTCTCCTACAGTGTATTTCAAAACAGGAGCTGTCACGATCATTAAACAAAAAGATACAGAGAGTATAGAGTAGATTCTTTTTTCCCTGCCCCTCCCCAGTAGTCCAATTACAAACCCTGGAAATAACAGAGAAGCATCCAAAGATTAAAACTGAAAAGTTGAAAGCTAAAGGCAATCTAATTAGGAACTTCAGGACTGGAAGAACAGCATAAGGACAGGGCATCCCATAACTTTCCTTTATGTGTCTTATGCTTTTTCCCAACATGGAAGGCAACCCAGGTTCAACATCTGCAGACTTCCTTCACAGCTTAGCAAAAGAAGGCAGCATATGTGGGCTCATTTCTCCCCAGGATGAAACAGCAGTCCTCGCGACAACATCAGGGAAACACTGCAGCCCTGTGGATAAGCACTCTCTTTCACTGAGTTTAAAACTCCCCTTTCATGCTGAGAGATACCAGGCAGCTGGGATTTACCAGCAAGGGAGAAGCTTCCAGAGAACAAGCATGTGGCCAGGGGAGTTTCTTTGCAAGGGTCAGCTGGAAACTCACTTCCCCTACTGGAGACATCAGAGTGACTGCTGATGGGTGTGAATTTTCTTTGGGGGTGGCAAAATGATCTAAAATTAGCTTCTGGTGATGGTTGCACAACTTGGCAAATCTACAAAATGCCATAGAATTGCCACTTTAAATGAAGGAATCTTAGCATATGTGAATTATAGTGCAATAAGCCTCTTTAAAAAAACACAATGACTTATTATTAGCCTATTAAAATGGTTAAAAAAACCAATGATAACACCAAATACTGCTGATAAACTGTGACTCATAAATTGACAGTGGGGATATAAAATGGTATAGCCCCTCTGAAAACAGCTTGGCAGTTTCTTATAAAATTAAACACGTCTTTAACCATGTAGTCAGACAATTGTACTCTTGGGCGCTATTCCAAAGAAATTAAAATTCATGTTCACACACATGTCTATAAATGAATGTTCATAGCAACTTTACTCATATACTCCCAAACTAGAAACCACCCAGTTATTCTACAAGGATTGAAAGATTATCCAAACTGAGGTGCATCCACATAAGGGAATATTACTCATCAATACAAAGGAATGAACTACTGATACAGGTAACAACTTGGAATGGATCTCAAGAAAATTATGCTGAGTAAAAATAAAATCAGTCTGAAAAATTTACATTCTGTGTGCTTCCATGTAAACAATATTTTTGAGGTGACAAAATGATAGAAATGGAGAACAAATTATTGGTTGCTGGGGTTAGGGAGAGGGATAGGTGGGGCAAAAGGAGGATTTATAAGGTGTTCTTATAAAGGATAATACAAGTTATCCTTAGGGTGATGAAACTATTCTATATCTTTTTTTATTGCATTTAGGTTTGGGGTACATGTGAAGAACATGCAAGATTGTTGCATAGGTACACACATGGCAGTGTGGTTTGCTGCCTTCCATCCCCTCGCCTGTATCTGTTATTTCTCCCCATGCTATCTCTTCCCACCTCCCCACCCCCGTCCCTCCCCCATTTCCCCCCAACAGACCCCAGTGTGTAGTGCTCCCCTCCCTGTGTCCATGTGTTCTCATTGTTCAACACCCGCCTATGAGTGAGAATATACGGTGTTTGATTTTCTGCTCTTGTGTCAGTTTGCTGAGAATGATGGTTTCCAGGTTCATCCATGTCCCTACAAAGGACGTGAACTCATCGTTTTTGATGGCTGCGTAATATTCCATGGTGTATATGTACCACATTTTCCCTATCCAGTCTATCATCGTTGGGCATTTGGGTTGGTTCCAGGTCTTTGCTATTGTAAACAGTGCTGCAATGAACATTCGTGTGCACGTGTCCTTGTAGTAGAATGATTTATAATCCTTTGGATATATACCCGGTAATGGGATTGCTGGGTCAAATGGGATTTCTATTTTTAGGTCCTTGAAGAATCGCCACACTGTCTTCCACAGTGGTTGAATTAATTTACATTCCCACCAACAGTGTAAAAGTGTTCCTATTTCTCCACATCCTCTCCAGCATCTGTTGTTTCCAGATTTTTTTAATGATCGCCATTCTAACTGGTGTGAGATGGTATCTCAATGTGGTCTTGATTTGCATTTCTCTGATGACCAGTGATGATGAGCATTTTTTCATATCTTTGTTGGCCTCCTGTATGTCTTCTTTTGTAAAGTATCTGTTCATATCCTTTGCCCATTTTTGAATGGGCTTGTTTGTTTTTTTCTTGTAGATCTGCTTTAGTTCTTTGTAAATTCTGGATATCAGCCCCTTGTCAGATGGGTAGACTGCAAAAATTTTTTCCCATTCTGTTGGTTGCCGATTCACTCTACTGACTGTTTCTTTTGCTGTGCAGAAGCTGTGGAGTTTGATTAGGTCCCATTTGTCTATTTTGGCTTTTGTTGCCATTGCTTTTGGCATTTTGGTCATGAAGTCCTTGCCTAAACCTATGTCCTGAATGGTTTTGCCTAGATTTTCTTCTAGGGTTTTTATGGTGTTAGGTCTGATGTTTAAGTCTTTAATCCATCTGGAGTTAATTTTGGTGTAAGGTGTCAGGAAGGGGTCCTGTTTCTGCTTTCTGCACATGGCTAGCCAGTTTTCCCAACACCGTTTATTAAACAGGGAGTCCTTTCCCCATTGCTTGTTTTTGTCAGGTTTGTCGAAGATCAGATTGTTGTGGGTATGTTGTATTTCCTCTGAGGCCTCTGATCTGTTCCATTGGTCTATATCTCTGTTTTGGTACCAGTACCATGCTGTTTTGATTACTGTAGCCTTGTAGTATAGTTTGAAGTCCGGTAGTGTGATGCCTCCTGCTTTGTTCTTTCTGCTTAGAATTGACTTGGCTATGCAGGCTCTCTTTTGGTTCCGTATGAAGTTTAAGGTGTTTTTTTCCAGTTCTGTGAAGAAGGTCATTGGTAGCTTGATGGGAATAGCGTTGAATCTGTAAATTACTTTGGGCAGTATGGCCATTTTCACGATGTTAATTCTTCCTAGCCATGAACATGGAATGTTCCTCCATCTGTTTGTATCCTCTCTTATTTCGTTGAGCAATGGCTTGTAGTTCTCCTTGAAGAGGTCTTTTACGTTCCTTGTTAGTTGTATTCCTAGGTATTTTATTCTCTTTGTAGCAATTGTGAATGGCAGTTCGTTCTTGATTTGGCTCTCTTGAAGTCTATTACTGGTGTATAGGAATGCTTGTGATTTTTGCACGTTGGTTTTGTATCCTGAGACTTTGCTGAAGTTGTTTATCAGTTTCAGGAGATTTTGGGCTGAGATGATGGGGTCTTCCAGATATACAATCATGTCATCTGCAAATAGAGACAATTTGATTTCCTCCTTTCCAATTTGGATACCCTTTATTTCTTTTTCTTGCCTGATTGCTCTGGCTAGAACTTCCAGTACTATATGGAATAGGAGTGGTGAGAGAGGGCATCCTTGTCTAGTACCAGATTTCAAAGGGAATGCTTCCAGTTTTTACCCATTCAGTATGATATTGGCTGTTGGTTTGTCGTAAATAGCTTTTATTGTTTTGAGATACGTTCCATCAATACCTAGTTTATTGAGGGTTTTTAGCATAAAGGGTTGTTGAATTTTGTCAAAAGCCTTCTCTGCATCAATTGAGATAATCATGTGGTTTTTGTCTTTGGTTCCGTTTATGTGGTGAATTACGTTTATGGACTTGCGTATGTTGAACCAGCCTTGCATCCCCGGGATGAATCCTACTTGATCATGGTGGATGAGCTTTTTGATATGCTGTTGCAATCGGTTTGCCAGTATTTTATTGAAGATTTTTGCATCTATGTTCATCATGGATATTGGCCTGAAATTTTCTTTTCTTGTTGAGTCTCTGCCGGGTTTTGGTATCAGGATGATGTTTGTCTCGTAAAATGATTTGGGAAGGATTCCCTCTTTTTGGATTATCTGGAATAGTTTCAGAAGGAATGGTATCAGCTCCTCTTTGTATGTCTGGTAGAATTCAGCTGTGAACCCATCTGGACCTGGGCTTTTTTTGGGTGGTAGGCTCTTTATTGCTGCCTCGACTTCGGACCATGTTATTGGTCTATTCAGGGTTTCGGCTTCTTCCAGGTTTAGGCTTGGGAGGATGCAGGTGTCCAGGAATTTATCCATTTCTTCCAGGTTTACTAGTTTATGTGCATAGAGTTGCTTGTAGTAATCTCTGATGATGGTTTGGATTTCTTTGGAATCTGTGGTGATATCCCCTTTATCGTTTTTTATTACATCAATTTGGTTATTCTCTCTTTTCTTTTTTATTAATCTGGCTAGTGGTCTGTCTATTTTGTTGATCTTTTCAAAAAACCAGCTCCTGGATTTATTGATTTTTTGAAGAGTTTTTTGTGTCTCTATTTCCTTCAGTTCTGCTCTGATCTTAGTTATTTCCTGTCTTCTGCTAGGTTTTGAGTTTTTTTGATCTTGCTCCTCTAGCTCTTTCAATTTTGATGATAGGGTGTCAATTTTCGATCTCTCCTTTCTTCTCATGTGGGCACTCATTGCTATATATTTTCCTCTAGAGACTGCTTTAAATGTGTCCCAGAGATTCTGGTATGTTGTGTCTTCGTTCTCATTGGTTTCGAAGAACATCTTTATTTCTGCCTTCATTTCATTGTTTATCCAGTCAACATTCAAGAGCAAGTTGTTCAGTTTCCATGAAGCTGTGCCTTTCTGAGTTAGTTTCTGCATTCTGAGTTCTAACTCGATTGCACTGTGGTCTGAGAGACTGTTTGTTATGATTTCTGTTCTTTTGCATTTGCTGAGGAGTGATTTATTTCCAATTATGTGGTCAATTTTAGAGTAGGTGTGATGTGGTGCTGAGAAGAATGTATATTCTGTGGATTTGGGGTGGAGAGTTCTGTAAATGTCTATTAGGTTTGCTTGTTCCAGGTCTGAGTTCAGGTCCTGGATATCCTTGTTGATTTTCTGTCTGGTTAATCTGTCTAATATTGACAATGGGGTGTTAAAGTCTCCCACTATTATTGTGTGGGAATCTAAGTCTCTTTGTAAGTCATTAAGAACTTGCCTTATGTATCTGGGTGCTCCTGTATTGGGTGCGTATCTATTTAGGATCGTTAGGTCTTCTTGTTGCAGTGATCCTTTTACCATTATGTAATGTCCTTCTTTGTTTCTTTTGATCTTTGTTGCTTTAAAGTCTATTTTATCAGAGATGAGAATTGCACCTCCTGCCTTTTTTTGCTCTCCATTTGCTTGGTAGATCTTCCTCCATCCCTTTATTTTGAGCCTTTGTGTATCCTTGCATGTAAGATGGGTTTCCTGGATACAGCACACTGATGGGTTTTGGCTTTTTATCCAATTTGCCAGTCTGTGTCTTTTGATTGGGGCATTTAGTCCATTGACATTTAGGGATAGTACTGTTATGTGTGAATTTGATACTGTCATTTTGATGCTACCTGGCTGTTTTGTTGGTTAGTTGATGCAGATTCTTGATTGTGTTGATGCTCTTTTACCATTTGGTGTGTTTTTGGAGTGGCTGGTACTGGTTGTTCCTTTACATGTGTAGAGCCTCTTTCAGGAGTTCTTGTAGAGCAGTTTTGGTGGTGATGAAATCTCTGAGTGCTTGCTTGTTCACAAAGGATTTTATTTTTCCTTCACTTATGAAGCTTAGTTTGGCTGGATAGGAGATTCTGGGTTGAAAGTTCTTTTCTTTAAGGATGTTGAATATTGGCCCCCAGTCTCTTCTGGCTTGTAGGGTTTCTGCTGAGAGATCTGCTGTGAGTCTAATGGGCTTCCCTTTGTGGGTAACCCGACCTTTCTCTCTGGCTGCCCTTAGCATTTTCTCTTTCATTTCAACCCTGGTGAATCTGACGATTATGTGCCTTGGGGTTGCTGTTCTTGAGGAATATCTTTGTGGTGTTCTCTGTATTTCCTGGATTTGAATATTGGTCTGCCTTGCTAGGTTAGGGAAGTTTTCCTGGATAATATCCTGAAGAGTATTTTCCAGCTTGGATTCATTCTCTTCATCACATTCAGGTACACCTATCAGACGTAGATTAGGTCTTTTCACATAGTCCCACATTTCTTGAAGATTTTGTTCATTCCTTTTTGTGCTTTTTTCTCTGTTCTTGCCTTCTCTTTTTATTTCATTGAGTTGATCTTCGACCTCTGATATCCTTTCTTCTGCTTGGTCAATTCGGCTGTTGAAGCATGTGCATGCTTCACGAAATTCTCGTGTTGTGTTTTTCAGCTCCATCAATTCACTTATACTCCTCTCTATGCTGTCCATTCTCGTCAGCAGTTCGTCCAATCTTTTTTCAAGGTTCCCATTTTCTTTGCGTTGGGTTAGAACATGTTCTTTTAACTCACTGTAGTTTCTTACTACCCACCTTCTGAAGTCTGATTCTGTCATTTCATCACCCTCCTTCTCCATCCGGTCTGGTTCCCTTGCTGGTGAGGAGTTGTAATCCCTTTTAGGAGGAGAGGTGTTCTGGTTTCGGGAGTTTTCATCCTTTTTGCTCTGGGTTCTTCTCATTTTTGTGGGTTTATCCTCCTGTTGTCTTTGTAATTACTGTCTTTCAGATTAGGTCTCTGAGTGAGCTTCTAGTTCATGGATGCTGAGGTTACTTCTTCTTTTTTTTTTTTTAAGCTTTCCTTCTAACAGTCTGGCCCCTCTGCTGTAGGACTGCTGAGGTCCTCTCCAGGCCCTGCTTGCCTGGGGATCACCTGCAGCAGCTGCAGAACAGTAAGGGTTGCTGCCAGTTTCCTCTTCTGCTATCTTTGTCCCAGAAGGATGCTCTCCTACTGTCAGTCTGTTCTCTCCTTTATGAGGTGAGTCTTTGGATCTATGGGAGTCAGGGAGCTACTTGAGGAGACAGTCTATCTTTTATTGGGGCTTAAGTCCTGAGTTGTGAGCTCCGTTGTTCGTTCAGAGCTGCTGGGCAGGTATGTTTAGGTCTGCTGCAGCTGAACTCATAAAGCACTTTTTGTTCCCAGGTGCTCTGTCCCAGGGAGTTGGAGCTTTATGAGTTTCCCTTGCACTACTGCCTTTTTTGATTTTTCTTTCAGGTCTGACCCACCCAGCTAGTAGCATGCCTAGCCACTGCCTGCCCGCAGGGGCTTTACTGAGCTGCTGTGGGCTCTGCCCAGCTGTCCTGAGCTCTTCCCTGCAGTCCTGTTTATATGGGCGTGGTTAGAACTTTCTGGGCAACGGTGGCCCCGCCTCTGTTATGGCAGACTCTCTCTGCTGTGGCAGGTTGCCTCGGCAACGGCAGGTTGCCTCGGCAACAGCAGCCCGCCTCCGTAGTGGTGGAGAGTCTCAGTAATGGCAGAAGCCCCTCCCCCACGGAGCCGACCACCGTCCTGGTTCAGCTGTGCTTGGTTTGAAGGGCTCAACCCAGAGGGTTTCCAATTACTGTTTTTGTTTTCATTGTTGTTGGGGTGGAGGGCTGGGACCAACCGAGCCTGATCACCTGGCTCCCTGACTCAGAGTCTTTTATTTTAAGTTGAAGGACCCCGCGTTCCAGTCGCTTGTTGAAAAGGCACCGGGATCTCCCGTGCTGCGACTCACTGAGTCGGCTCGAACTGCGGCGCCGGCTCCTGGCGGATTTTTTGCCTAGGAATCTCCTGGCCTGGCTCGCTATTTCAGATGAATGGGCAACTCTGCCGTCTCAGGGCTCTGCTCGCCAGCTAAGAGGGCTCCCAGACCAGTGGCTTTTGTCTGGAGAACCGCAGCAACAGGGTGTGGTCACAGCAGCCGCACGGGCGGAATCAGTCCCGCGGGGGGCCAAAACAGCCCCACTGGCTGGGACTGCGGCGCTGGCAACCCCTCTGCCTGGGTAACTCCTGGTCTGTGGGCAATAAGAGTTCGTCTGGAAATGCGGCGTCCACTCACCCTCTGCACTTTCACCGGGAGCTGAAGTCCTGAGCTGTTCTTAGGTGCCATCTTCCCAGCATTCCCCGAAACTTTTCTATATCTTGATTGTGGTGCTGAATACCCAAACCTAAACATGTAATGACATTACTCAGAATGAGACACACCAACACACTCATATGAATAAGTGCAATGAAACTAGGAAAATATGAATAAGTTCTGTGATTTTATGTGAGATATTATCCTGGTCATGATATTATACTATAGTTTTGCAGGACGTTAATGTTGGAAGAACTGGGTGAAGGGGATACAAGATCTCTCTGCACTGTTTCCAACAACTGCATGTTTCTATTATTATCTCAAATCACCAAGTTTAATCTTTTAAAAAATAAGTGAAACCCAAGTTATATTTTAGCTGAAAAAGCCTTAAATGGTTTCCCATTTCACTTAGAATAAACAACCAAATCCTTGCAATGACCTAGCAGAGTCCTATACAATCTGACACTATCTGCACTCATGTTCTAGTAATCACTGTCTTGTTCACACAATTCCAACCACTCAGGGCTCCTTGCTATTGCTCACGTAAGTTAAACGTGCACAGCCTGTTATCTCTGATTGCAGTGCTCTTCTTCCATATATTCACATAACTGTTTTCTAATTGAAGCCTTTAATCAAATCCCACTATTCAATGTGAACTATGCAAAATCATGACATTTAAATCACACCCTCCACAATTTTTGTGTATTGGGCATGCTGTGGGATTCTCTGGCCAACCTCATTCCCCCTTACTCAGCCATTGCCATGGCAACCAACCATGTGCAGCTGTATGCTAACAGCACTGTCTATCTGAACCTTTTTGCTCTGGTGGTTGTCCTCTACTTCCTCATGGGATGCCAGCAGATCCCAACTCAACTGCACATGTGCAAGCTTGGATGTGCAGGACATTACACCTCATGGACCACCCTAGAAATGTGTAATGGGAGATAGTGAATGAGAATTCCCTTACTCCATGTCTTTTATGGACATAACTGTTGAGAGGGCACCTGGCAGATTGGGTTGAATTTCCTTTCTTCGAGGTCTTACCCTTCCCATTCCTTGGAATCACTTACCAAAATAAGTGCCTGCATGAAATCACTTCAACTGGTTATCCTTTCTTAGGTTAAAAAAGGCTAAGAAGTCCTAGGTCTCTCAATCCTTATCCAGACCTATTTTTTTTTTCTATTTTGCTTTTCATATTCTAATACTAGATATAATTGACTGCTTGTCATTTCTACCTCTAATTATCTACTTTTCTCTGCTGGAATGTAAGCTCCATGAGAGTATAGATTTTTTTTTTTGTTCATCAATATATCCTAAGTATTTACAAAAAGTGTCCGACATCAGTGGGTGCAGTGGCTCACATCTGTAATCCCAGCACTTTGGGAGGCTGAGGCAGGTGGATCACAAGGTCAGGAGTTGGAGACCAGCCTGGCCAACATGGTGAAACCCAATATCAACTAAAAATACAAAAATAGCCAGGCATGGTCGTCTGTGCCTGTAGTCTCAGCTACTTGGGAAGCTAAGGCAGGAAAATTGCTTGAACCTGGGAGGCAGAGGTTGCAGTGAACCAAGATCACGACACTGATTCCAGCCTGGGTGACAAGGCGAGACTCCATCTCAAAAACAAAAAATAGTTATTGTTATCATATTAATTTTGCATGTATTTGTTCAATAGAATAACTGGATTTGAGCCTCTCTTTTCTAAAGGAAGAGGACAGGTTTTTGATGAACATCCTTAAAAAAATCACACATGACTCTATGAATAAACAGCTACATTGAGGCTACAATGATTAGGGGAGATGCAGAATCGGGAGTCACGCACTGATGTTGTTCTCCTGTTGTCTTCTCTGGCACCATTGTTAGAACACCTGGAGACAACACATTTTATATGGATACTGGCATTCTCCAAATAGATGCTGGAACACATGGCTTCAAAGGGAGTCAGCAAAAGAAAATCGTGAAAAACTGAAAGTTGGCACAAGACAAGGACAACAGAGATAATGGGATGTAATTGAGAGAGATGAAATCTAGTAAATAACCAGCATACAAGATCAAGACAATGTTGTGAAAGCAAATATGCTGTTTCTCTCATTCAGGTGAATTATAACTTCCTGAGTTTCCATGGCAATTTCAGAAGGTTACACCACTTTTCATTTTAAAAGACAGTGCCCACCTATTAATAGCCTCGATCAACTCGAACAATCCAAAACCTGGGAATAAATAAAAAGCTCCCTAACCAGTCAGAGAAAGAGATTTTACCCAAGATGGAAAAAAAATGACAGAAAACGAATGTGATTGCTGAATTTTTCAATCATAGAGAAAGAAATGTTCTCACAGACCAGCTACTGTCAGTGATAAAATTAATAGGATATTTGAAACACCAAGGGAAAGAAAGACACAGGCAAGAAAGAGGAGACGGATGGGGAGCAAAGGCAAGAAGGGCTAACAGCACTGGCTGGGAAAACAACCAGACATACAGGAAGCAGTAGATACATATTTGTTAGAAGCTCATAATTGATATAAGGAAAAATAACAACAGAAAAGATCAAGAGAGAGGAGAAAGCAAAATGTTAGACCAGAGTGACCTTCTGGTGGCCCACAGGGAAAGTGGCATCAAGGGACAGTACTCTTCCATTTTCCTATCAACATCAGTAGTCCTCATCAATATCAGTTTGTATTCTACTGAACATAAAGAGAGATGGCTATTGGAGGAGAACAATTTTGGGGCTGTAGAGAGCGGCCAGGAAAGGACAGGCTAAGTAAATCCTCATCTCAGGAACCTGAGGGCTTCTCGCATTTTTGGGAGGCTGAGGCTGGAGGCCTGCCTGCCTGGAGGCTGATGCAGAGTGGAGCCTCCCCTGAGCTACTAAGACAAATGATGACATGTGGAGTTCATTCCTTGGTTCCCTGTTTGTGAGGATTGACTCAGGGTGGTGGCAAAAAATATTAAAGGAAAAATATTAGAGATAGCTTTAGGGAATAGTCACAAACCTTTCTGGAAGGCCAAAGCTTTACATAGCTTGTAAAGATTGAATGGGTTGAAGGCAACTGGCTTTTACTCTAGGGCCTTAGGATAGTAGAGTAAATACTGGAAATTGTAAAAGAAGTTTCTCCAGATAAGTGTGTTTACCCCCACCTCCATTAGCAAAACCTTTGTTATCCTGGTATAGGCTGTCTTGGGCAGAAGTTAATTACCCTCTAATGGCATTGTCCTTTGATATGTTAAATAAAAGCCTGGAGTAGAGGCTGCTGGGGCAGGCTGCCATTTAACTCCTTGGAGTGAGTGGCCCAGACACCCATCTCACTCTTCCACTGTGTTCTGTGTTTGAGTGTATTCTGTGTTCAAGTGTACATTATTCATCCCTCGTTGAGTCAGGGTCTGCAGGACAGACCCCTGCAGGTGGTGACCCTGACACCTGCTGCATGCTGAGCAAACCCAAACTTCTTTGTCCTTCACCGCCCTCTGTAGTTTGGCCCTAACCTGTGTTTCCAAAACTAACTCCCAGTCCTGTCCTAGACTTACCTCAAGCTTTTCCAACAATCAACTGACAATTCCCAGAATAAAGTCAATACTTCCCATGTTACTGTTGTGTTCATAAAATTCCTGTGCCAAATGAATTAATTTCCCCAATGGTCTCTGACTACCACAGTCATACCTTCTTGAACGCCAGGGCCAAGGCCATGGAGCCTCTGTCCTGCGTGCTTAGCTGGAAATGCTCTGATCATTGTCCGAGCCTCTTTCGTACTCTATTTGCCTCCTGAATACGGAACTCCTTACAGATGAGTTTGTGATTATTTGGGAATGTGTCTTTTTATATATATTATATAATTAGCTCCTTGAAAGCAAAATTATGCAATTTACTTCTTCATACTTCTCAAAAACTTACAGATCCTTTATTATCATCTGCCAGGTTTTCATCATTGTAAATTCACAATTTTCCAGCTTTCACTAGATTGGCATATTGGAAGGAAATATTCTGATACTATGTCATGGTACGGATGAGCATTAACAATGGATGGTAAGACTGGTGAGCGAAAAATGATAAACAAGAGAATCATTCCACAATATCAGGATATTTCATCCCAAAATGGTAACCTAGTAAAAGGAGAAAAATCATGAATTTACATTGACATATACCAACTTGACCAGGTTATTAACTTTAACATAATTTGACATTGCTAAATATTATCACTTTTCAACTATATATGCTTACTATCCATTACTAATTTGATGATGTAGCTCACCATTTTAGTCAAATACTGTTTGTCACTATGCTGTACACTGACATGAGATAGAAAACTGGTGTGTGTCCATGTTTGTATTTTTGCATGTTTACGGAAAGTACACAGTGTGATGACCTCACTTAAAAAAAATGGTAAAATTATTTTTTTTAAAAAACCCAGAAATGTATGTTTCTCTTAGTATGTTAGTTATTAACTAGCATGATATTATAGTTACTACCTTGGTTAGTAGAACACCTGTAATATGAACAGCTGACTGTGTATTCAGGATAACAGGACCTCTGACAATATTCCTCATGTTTTTGTGATTGAACATGGTACAGAGATCCTCAGGAATATATATTTTCAAGTTTATATGTGAGCTATGCAAGAAGGATAAACTTTGATTTTTATCCAACACACAATTCAGTTGAAGAATATGAGTTCATGCTTCACAGGATTGCTATTCTCCCCATCTGTGGAAAAACACATTGGCTTCCAGGTCAGAAGACGACATTGCTTTCCCTAGCTCCATCATGCTTTTTTCTTTTTCTCCTGCTGCTCCAGTGACTTACATTTTCTATTATTCTGCTGTGATTTTCCATGACTTACATGGAAAAGCACTTCAGCGACTTGCTAACACTCTCCTCTGCTACCCTGAAATGCACAAACTTACTGTGCTTGTTTTTCCCCTCATCTATCATTTCTGAGAAAGTAAAAGATAAACAAAAGCAGATTTGTGATACTACATTCTTTTCAATGTGGTTTACCCTCCTAATTTGTGTTGAAGTACTAGTACTTATAGCTGTTTTATAAATTTCATTCCATTATATACCAAGAAATATCCCTTGTCTTTAAATATTTGTAATGATAATGAAATCCAATACATTACAGTGAAGTCACCTAAGAAGGAAAGTCATGGGAGATATTAATATGTTAATCTTATTTAAGCATGGCAAGTAATTAGGCTATCTTCAGCTTAGATTGGATAATCCCCTTAATCAATTTTTCTTAGCTCTCCTTGTATTATTTTCCTCCCATATTAAGAAGTTTGGGAAACATGACATAATCATCTCAAGAAGGTGCAAATGAAGTAGTTTTTATTTCATGAGTAGAAGACTTGACAATATATGTGTGTAATGTACTTATAAAAGATATAAAGAAAAATAAAAAGCAAACATTGTCAGTTTTCTTACTTTTTATGGTAAGAGTTCATCATCCCAGCAGATAACCCATATTTGTAAATTATACAATTTATTATTATAGATATTTCTTATTTTTGAATGCCATATTGTTTAGCTTATTTAATTAAAAACAAATTTTTCTTTTTAATTATTTTTGAATGCTTTGAATATATCTGTACACATATAATAATGATACATCAATATGCAATTAAATAGCATTGATATGTATTTATCTCTATATCATATGTAACTATATTATATATAATTTCTATACATTATGAGATTTAATATATTAATATATTAATGCATGTGTGAGTGTATGTATGCAACAGATTTTATTTAATACATTTTACACACAAAAGGGACCTCAGAGACAGTAGGTGCATCTAATAACTGAAGTGCCACCAAGACTCAGAAAGCAATAGAAAGAATTCCTCATTTTGTCTCTGTCACTCTGTCTGCTTGGTCTCTTATTTTGTCTCTCTCCTGTGTGTTATCTATCCAATTTACGTGCATTCGCTTTCTCCCTTTTCCACCTGTCTTTCCTTCTCTCTCTCCACTGCGGAAAGCATGCCTGGTTAGTCTGTCCTCATGTTTCTTCAGTTGTAACAGGAAACAGGGTCTGATGAGCTGCCTTTAACCCTACTTCCAATTTCCCTGAAGAGATAATTCACCTTGTTCAGCTGGAATTAGTGTACAACGCTGTTTCCAATAAACAGAAATGAGTGAGGGCGAGTTTTACACAAGACCAGCAAAGCTCTCCTTTGCCTCCTGGGAAAGCTTTGTAGGTGCAGGTCTAAGACTGAGTGGATCCCCAAAAGCATCCAAGTCAGTTGATTCACATGAACTGACTTTTCTCTGCTCTGAAATATTTTTGTGTTATGCCAACAGCAGAGAACACAATTATTCTTTTGAAATTATTGCTAACTTAAAAAATCTTTGGTTGTTCATTTTTCTACTAATATACTCATAGTACTTCTTTCAAATTCAAATTTCAAAAAAAGAATTCTATGAAATTCTGGACAAAAATTTCTCTTTCTCAGTATATTTTATTTTAATACTTTTCCATTATCCTTAAGATCTGTTTTACAATTTTGAGAACTTTTTAATGTCTTCTAGACTGTATTTGTCTTATACTTAACATTAATAACAAGAAAAATAGCAGTAAGGGCTTTAAAAACTATGTTTACTAAATGTTTACCCTATGCCAGACAGTGATCTCCATGCTTCCTATGCACTAATTAATTTGATTACTACAACATTATGAGTTGGCTAAAATTATTACCTCTTATTTAAAGAATATTTCTTTTCATAGGCTCTTACTGTGAATATAGGTTTCCACTGCTTTCTCAAATCTACTGAATTTATAGAAATCTGTCTCAGAGGCTATATAATAAATCCTAGTATTTTCTCCAAACCAGTATAAACAAAAAGCAATGTTCAATTTCATACTTGAGCTGTTCGGCATTGAAGGTAATGTACTGAAAGTCCTATGGGACAAAAACTAGCATGTCTTTCTGTGTTCAAGCTTTGCTACATGGCATAATATTTATACTTACAAGGATTTTAAGACATAGAACACAATCATTTTATTTTCATTGGCCCACTGCTAGTTTATTGCTCTGCTTCCAAGTTATCTTTCCACTTCAAGAGACAAATGGGTATTTTCACTATGGCCCATGGTGGGGCAAAAGGAACAGTTTATCAGATTATTCTCTCAGGGTCAAAAATTTATTCCATCTTGTTATAAAGTTCTGCTGGTAAAATCTAACTTCTATGAATACAAAAGCCAATAGAGTTTGGTTTCATATGAAAAAAAAATAAAACTTCTTAAAATTAATGAAGTGTCCTAAAGGAGAAGAATAGGAGAAAAAATATTTTTTCTTCTCTTTTTTTAAACATCCAGTTAAATCTAGTTCAGATATTAACAGACACTAAAATTAAGCATTCAAAACAGAAACTCTTTTCTGAGACCCGCAGGCTTCTTGGTTAATAGATTGTGCAATTTCAGGCCTTTTTTATTCCTATATAATTTAGTTTTTTTATGTTTAAAGTGTGAGAATTTGGAAAAGTTAGTAAAAAGAAAAAATAATCACCCTCTTTCTGTGACGGGGTCAGGGAAGATTGTGGCATACTAAGGTAAACATTGTCAAATAATAATACTGCTCTTTGATAGATGCAGTTTTAAGCTTGAGTGCAGAATTGGTGTTTTGTTTTGTTCTGTTGCTTATTCAAAATAATAACAATACTCACAGCATATTTTTAACTGAAGAAGAATGCTATATCCTTTCAATATAACACAAGGGCAAAGTCCTTGCAATGATTGTCTAGCATGCACAGTTCATTCTATTCACTATCTACAGCTGACTAAAGGTACCAGACTTGTTAAGTTATGGATGAACTCTATCTATCTATCTGTCTGTCTGTCTGTCTGTCTGTCTGTCTATCTATGAGTAGTGATGCAAAACTTTATTCCAGAAAGACAAATAGCCTCAGTAGTTGTGGCTTGTGGCCCTGGTGATATTAATCAGTTATTTCTCCTTATCATTTCAGCGATCTTGTTCTTCTATAAACACCCTACTTTTAAAAATACTCTTTGAACTTATTAGAGCATTTTGCTGGTTCCATCATGCATTAATTAGTTGAAAGGAATTAATGAGTTGAAATGAATTTTATTTTGGCCAGGTAAGGTGGCTCATGCCTATAATCCCAGCACTTTGGGAGGGCAAGGTGAGTGGATCATTTGAAGTCAAGAGTTCCACATCAGCCTGGCCAACATGGTGAAACCCTGCCTCTACTAAAAAAAAAAAAAAAAAAAAAAAAAAAAAAAAAAAAAAATTAGCTGGGCCTGGTGGTGGGTGCCTGTAATCCTAGCTACTCGGGAGACTGAGGCAGGAGAATCACTTGAACCGAGGGTGGGAGATGGCAGCTGGATGTGGGGAAGATTGCAGTGAGCTGAGATCGAGCCATTGCACAGGGCAACAGAATGAGACCCTGTCAAATAAATAACTAAATAAATAGGAATTTTATTTTGCTTTATCTTATTTATGATCTGTCTCTTTGATGATCTCCAAAGGCAGATAAATGATTAAGGTTCTCTGGTAGCTGAGGCAGGGCAGAAAAGCTAGTTTGCTAGTTTTTTGGTTAGTTTATGTATCTGCTTACTTGTGAGCTGAAATCAATTAAGAAATCCATGCTGACTGGAAAGAGCAGCCCTTTGAGATCTGAACTGGTGCTTTCTGCATTTTGTTTATTCATTTATTAATTTACGCATTTATTTTTAGTAAGGTCTTATTTTTCATTGAATATAGGATTTATTTTACAAGTACAGTATTGAGTTTGATAATCATACACAATCATGTAGTTATTTCAATAAACAGGGGATTGGCCCAGTTTCCTCCCTGTCACTCTAAAATGTCTCTGCTTCATTTTGCAATTGATCTATACTCCCTACCCCCGGATTTAGGAAACTACTGATCTACTTTGTGTTACAGACTCTTCCAGAATTTCATATAAATGGAATTATACTATACATAGTCTTTTGTGTTTGCCTTTTTTCCATTAGTACAATGTTGTTTTATGTACTGTTATTTCATTTATCTGTAGTTATGAATATTGCACTGTATTGATAAACTCCAACAAATTCATCTTTTAATGAGACCATAGTTTCTTTTCTCTTGGGTAAAATTTTAAGAGGGGGATCTTTGGGTCAGAGAGCAAGTGTGTAATGAACTTTGTAAGACCTTGCTGTACTGTTTTCCAAAGTTGCCGTAACATTCTTCGTTTGCACATGGACTATATCACATCCCTAGGTGCTCTGAACCCTCACCACCTCACCAACATTTGGCATTGCCAATATTTTCACTTTAGCAGCTCCAGTGGGTCAGTAGTGTATCATATTGAAGTTTACTTTGCATGTGTCTGAAAACTAATGATGTTAAACATCTATTGATGTGCCTATGGCACTTGCATATTTGTTTACTGAAATGTTTTTCAAATATTTTGAACATTTTATTTCATATGGGTTGTCTTATTACTTAACTGAAATTGTTCTTTATATTTGCGAGACAGTAGCCTTTTATAACCTAATGTATGCTGCACGTGTCTTTTTTTTCTTAATGAACCTTTGCTTCTTAAGTTTTCTTAACTCTGAATTTCAAAAAGAAAGGGTGGTTTTTAAATATTTATTAAGCACATTTTAAACTTTTTCATCTTTTAACATTTATGTTCAAAAGTCTTGTTGAAGAAATTATGACCTAAACCAGTGTTAGGTAAAGTTTAATGGGTTAGCTCTTCCATCTATTTCTAGGAAACATTTTGAGTTATTTTATGAGTATGTCTGTATGTACGGTGTGAGGTCAATGTTTTTTCCATGTTGTTTGTTTTTAACAGATGCATAGTTGTTCCAGGAATATTTCATTAAAATACTGTGTTAGTCGGCATTCTCTAGAGGGATGGGACTAATAGGACAGATGTACATATGAAAAGGAGTTTATAAAAGAGAATTGACTCTCATGATCACAAGGCAAAGTCCCACAATAGGCCTTCTGCAAGCTGGGGAGCAAGGAACCTAGTTCTGGTCCTAAAACCTCAAAAGTAGGAAAGCCAAGAGTGCAGCCTTCAGTCTGTGACTGAAGACCTGAAAGCCCCTGGCAAACCACTGGTTGAGGTCTAGGAGTCCAAGAGTTGAAGAATTTGGAGTCTGATGTTGGAGGTCAGGAAGCATCCAGCATGGGAGAAAGAAGCCAGAAAACTGAGGCTAGTCTAGTTCTTCCTTGTTCCTCTGCCTGCTTTCATCCTAGCCTAGCCACAATGGCAGCTGATTAGATGGCCGTCTACCCATGTTGTGGGTGAGGTTGCCTCTCCCAATCCACTGATTCAAATGTTAGTCTCCTTTGGCACCATCCTCACAGACAGACACACCCAGGAACAATACTTTGCATCCTTCAATCCAATCAACTTGATACTCAATATTAACCATCACAAAGACTACCTTTTCCTAAATAATGACCTTGGCATATTTGTTAAAAATCCTTTGGCCATACAAGTATGGGTTGATTTCCAGAATTTCCATTATGTTTCATTGATCTAAAGTTTAATCTTTATATCAATACAGTATTTTGATACCTTTAATTTTATACTGTTTTAATATAAAGTTATGTAAGCACTCTACATATGTTTTCCTTGTTGACAATTGTTTAACCCTTCTGGCTTTTATTTAAATTTTAAAATCAGAGTGTTTATTCACAAGATATTTTTGTAAATTTTGATTGATAGTACATTTAAACTTTAATTTAGGGAGGATTATTATCTAATACTCTACACAGTATTTGACATTTTGGTGTTGAGGTATTACAAAACATTTATTAAATATATTCCTGAGTGTTTCACACCTGTGTTATTAAGCACATTGATGCTATTGGAAATGGAAAATAATTTTTACACTTTATTTTTAGGAAAGGAAAATAGGATTGATGTTTGTATGTGTATCTTGTGCCTTGCAACCTTGCAAAATTCACTTATTATTTCTAGATTTTTTTTTATTCTTTAGGATTTTTTGCATGTCTGAGAATAACATTTCTTTTCAATTTTTAAATTATTTATCTTATTTTGCCTTAATTATGTTGGGTAGAAACTCCAGAGCCATGTTAAATGCAAGTGATACTAAAAGCCTTTATTTCCCCCTTTTTAATGCAAAAACTATTAAGGCTTTTAAGCATGACATTAGTTGTAAGTTTCTGGTTAATGAGTTTGAAGAATGTGTCTTCTAGTCCTATCTTATTAACAATTTCTATCATGAAAGTGACAGATTTTATCAAATAGTCATTCTGTATCTATTAAAATGATCATCTTTTATCCTTTATTAGTATCCTATTTATATTCTAGATTAATGTTAGCATATAATGAGTTACAAAGTGTTCTTTCCTATTCTTATTTCTGAAAGATTTTGTTAGAAAATTTCTAATTTATCCCTTAAATATTTCATAGAATTCATCAGTGAAGGCATGTTTCTTTGTGAAAAGCTTTAAAATATGAAATCAAATTCTTTAATTTACACAGATCTATTAATATTACCTATTTCAACTTGAGTGACTTTTGATAGTTTGTTTCTTTCAACAATTTATTTCAAAGATCTTTCTTAATTTATTGTCATAGTGTTGTTTCAAGTATTTTCTTCTTATCCTGTGTAAGTATCTACAGTGTCTACAGTGATGTCTCCTCTCTCATTAATGATATTTGTAATCAGTTCCTTCCTTTTTCTTGATCAGTTTACCTGTAAGTTTATCTACTTCATTAATATTATCAAAGAATCAAATTTTGGTTTCATTAAATTCACTATTTTTGATGGACAGAAAATTAAATTATAGTTCATTTTATTGATTTTTATATTTTTTTTCTGCTTAGTTTGGGTTTTGTGTTATCTTCTTTTTCTAGTTTCCTAAGTTGGAGACTTAGACTATTTATTTGCAACCTTTCTTCTATTTTAATGTAGATGTTTAATGTTAGGCATTTTCCTCTAAGCATTACTTAGCATTCTGAGCTAGCTGTGTGTTTGTGTGTGTTGTTTTTGTTTGCTTGTCTTTCATCACTTTAAAGATGATGTTACATTTTCTTCTTGCCTCCATGTTATTGTAAAGTCAGACTTTAAGGAAACTTTTAGTGTTTATTCTCATCTGTGTTCATCTACAATATTCTACTTGAGAACTTCTGTCTTTCATCAATTTGAGAAATTTTTGGCATATATGAGTGTTCATTTATTCTTCCTTTCTGTTATTTCCATTAGCCCTAGATAAGTACATTCTACGAACTTTTTTCCCCCAGAAATTACTTATTCCATTTAATGACCAATAAGTAGGAAAAACCACAAATTAAATCATAATAAAAAGCTCTATTAATACTGAATGATGGAGAAGTTTTAGAGCAATTAAAATGTTTTTACATTACTGCTGAAAGTATTTAACAATGTTGATCAGTTTTTATCGTGGGTACATTCACACAGTCTGTGTCCCATCCTTCAATTTACTAAAGTAAACCTTCTGATAAGCCTAAAATTTTATTTGTGTTAAAACGCAGTTTTATTAAAATTTTAACCTTTTAGGGCCAATGTTTTGTTTATTCCTATTTTTTTGCATTTTACCTAAAATTTTTTCGTTAAACCAAGATCATAAATCTGGACTCCTGTGCTTTATTTCCATAATATTTATAGTTTAGATTTTTGTTATGATCTACTATATTTCAAATAAATATTTATGTTTGGTTTTGGTATTAAATATAGGCCAGGCATTATTTTTTTGCATACCTTTTCCTTAGTTAGATTGCTTTGGTGCCTTTGTCAAAAATTGACCCTAAAAATCTGTATGTATCTCTTTACTATATATTTTGGGTCACTAATCTATTCATTGATCTTTATATAGGTATCAATACCTTGATTACTGTACTTTTGGATTAATTCTTAAATGATAGGTTGTCATACATTTTGGTCAATTTCAGATCCTAGCACATGGCAGCTGCTCTTTTGACACTCCTGCAGCCCCATAGCAGGCAGTCATGTACACGTTTCAGCACCTTGCACACTGTAGGAGCCACATTGAGCAAAAAGGATCCTGACTGCCAAATATTGGAAATATGTGTCTGATTACTGACTGCTGCTTCTGATCACAGTGCTGCAAAGAAAGAGGAGAGGCCATTAGATTTACACCTCTTCCTATTGTTGCCAACTCCACCTGTTTTACTAAGCTTACTGACAGGGGATTTAAAGAGCCAGGACCTTCATGACTCTTCCCTTTTAACTTTTTCTTTTTTTTTCCTTTTGTGAGCCAGGCTCTGCTTACTTAGAGAAAGTCTTAACCTCAGAAAAGACCTGAGAAGACATTAATTTTATAGCTCAGGCTAGTTCTCAGCACAGAGGCAGACTACAACAATCAAAAGAACTAAAACAGAAACAAAGAAATCCCTGTGGAAGGGGAATAATGTTTTTCATAGTTAGGACATTATTAGATTCAAGTGTCTAGTTTTAAATAAAAGCTTACAAGACATAAGCAAGAAAGTATGAGAAAGAAAAAAGACAAACCAACAGGAACTATACTTGAAAAAAAAAAAAAGGCCCTTTGTGCTACAATAGAAGAAATCAACAGTGAAAAGGTAACTTCTAAAATGGGAGAAATTATGTGCAGTACATGTATCTGATTAGAAGTAATATCTTGAGTATAAAAAGAACTCTTACAACTTAAGAAACATTCGAAATCAAATCAAACAAATCAAAAAAATAGGCAAAGAACTTGAGTAGACATTTCTCCAAAAAAGCTATACAAATGGCCAAAAAAAGATAAAAATGTACTCAACAACACTAATTAAATTAGGGAAATAAAAATAAAAATCACAATACCATGTCATCTCACACCTGTTGGCATGGCCATTATAAAAACCACTGAAAAGGACGTAATGACAAAGATAGAAAAATTGGAACTCCTGTATGCTGTTGAAAAGAATGTAAAATAATAAAGCCATTATGATAATTTTATTTTAAATAATTAAAAATAGAATTACAATATGATCCAGCAATCTTAATTCTGAGTATTTCTAAAACATAATTGAAAATAGGATAGGGAAGAGTTATTTGCACATCCATGTTTATTACAGCACTATTCACAATAAGCAAGAGGTAGAAGCAAACTAAATGGCCATCAATAGATGAGTGGATAAAGAAAATTTGGTATATAGCCACACAAAGCAATCTTATTCAGCCTTAAAAAAGGAGCAAATCCTGTCGTATGTTACAATAAGAATGATCCTTGAGGACCTTAAGCCAGGCACAAAAAAGCAGACTGCATGATTCTCCTTACATGAGATATATACAGTATATACAATGATCAAACTCTCAGAAACTGATTATAGAGTGGTAGTTTCCAGGGGCAGGGAGCAATGGGAAAATTGGAGTTATTTAATAGATAAAGAGTTTGGGAAGATGAAAAGTTCTAAAGGTCTATTGCACAATAATGTGCAAATAGTTAGTATGTACGCTTAAAAAGGTTAAGACAGTAATTTTACTTGTTTTTGAACCACAATAAAAACATCAATTGCGTAATTCTTCTATATTTTTTCTTTTTCTTCCCCATACTGTTGACAACTACAGAGTGTTTTACATTTCTATTTACAATTTAAATCAGCTTGTCAATTTTTCCAACAACAAACCTGGTATTTTTTTAATTGAAATTCACCAAATGTATAGATGAGTTTGAGGTTATTTAACATTTTTAAATATCGAGTCTTCACTATTTATGATACATTTCTGCATTTATTATTTTATATTTTAATATCTTGCAGTAATGTTTTATAGTTTTTAATGTAAGGACTTTGTATACTGCACATTAATTTTACTCTGTAACTCTGCCTTTCTATGCTATTATAAAATAATGCAGACTTGCTTATTTGTGTGGCAAAAAGTTGAGGTATATTGTTTGGTTTTTTGTTTGTTTCAGTGAATTGGAGTTATTTTGCATATCTGGCAATAAAAACTATGTGGTACATATTTCACCAACTTTGATTTTATCAGGTATGAATCCAGCATTTTTTTTTTTTTATGATTAAGTTTACCTAAGTTAGTGCAACACTGAACCTACCCAGGACTGTTGCATGTATATCTAAAGGTGATGTTTTTTGCATTTATAAGCTTTTGAGTTTGGAGAGGACAAGACATTGCTTTCGAGTTGCCATTCAATTATAGGACATAGGTTCTAGAAACCATAAGAATTTATAAGACAGAATCCTTTCTCTATTTCAGCACTACCTCAATTGCACATTTCTGATCAGCCAACCTTGTGTATACATATATGTGACCAGGGGAAGGGGAAAATGCAAGTGGTATTGTCAGGTTGTGAAATTGTAGCTATGTTTAGGCATTTTCTGGAATAAAATCCATCTTCCCATCTACACTGTGATCAATTGCTGAGCAGCAGATCTTGACCTTTTCAAAGTGCCCCAGTTTGTGGCAGGCATTCTCCTTAGCCAGGCTACATGCAGGCCCAGTGCATTGATCCCAAGACACTCAGCTTCATATACAAGGAGTTCCTGTATCTAGAAATGAGTTCTCCTACGCTTCCTTTCATGTTGTACTCTTCAACAGTCCTATAGATAAATATGATGCTTCAGTGTGTCCTTATCATGATAAATGCTAGTAAGAAAGAAAATCTTCATTCTTTTATGTCTAACTGGAAACCTGTTGATACGGTTTGGCTGTGTCCCTATCCAAATCTTAAATTATATGCATAGTTTGCAAAATCCGCATATGTCCTGGAGATAATTGAATCATGGGGACATTTTTTTTCTCCCATCCTGTTCTTGTGATAGTGAGTTAGTTCTAATGAGATCTGATGTTTGTATAAGGGGCTGAGTGCCCTTCACTGGGCGCTCATTCTTCTCCTTTCTGTTGCCATGCCACATGAAGAAGGACGTGTTTGTTTCTTCCACCATGATTGTAAGTTTCCTGAGCGCCCCCCAGCCCTGTGGATCTGTTAGTCAATTAAACCTCTTTTCTTCTTGAATTATCAAATCTTTAGCAGTTCTTTATAGCAGCATGAGAACAGAATAATTCACCTTTTTTTATACTTAATTTTTTTAACAGCAAATTTTTGTTTTTTCATTTGAATAAGTAGAGAAGCATCATGATGTGAGTTGAGAATATACTATATCCAAAAATTCAATTGTGTTAAACTTTTTAAATTTTCTAAAAGCCATTCAGGTATTTAATAAGTACTTTTGCCATGTTACTTTCTGTCTTCCACATACATTATTTTTTATGATACTCACAAAACTCTATAAACATTTAGTTTTGGTTAAATGTTTATAGAGTAAGGAAGGGTCTTAATGTTGCACAGCTAGAAATGGTCAAATCCAGGATTCATGCTTAGACCATTGACCTCAGAACAGGTGCTACAAGAAGAAAGGACATATTGATGGCTCACTGTGCCAGAGATTATTGCTTCTCTTTTCATAGTTTATCCTTTCAGCTATGGTTAGACACGCAGTACATATAGCTGTCAAAATTAGGTCTACATGAGTCTCTTATAGGTAATAATTTCTGATTTATGTCTTTAAATTCTAAATTTATAGAATATTCTTCACTTTAAAGGAACAGCTTTTCAATGTATTGTCAATAATATTTCTCTTCAAATGTGATATTCAGAATAAAAATTGTCCAAGTTTGTGATATTCCTCAGTTATTTGTAAAGCATTATCAATATTCAGTGATAGTGTTACATATTATTTATCTGATGTGTTAACGTTTTCATAGTGTTGTTAAAAACCTTCATATATGGCAAGATACTAACATCTCCAAATGTGGAGAAGCTAAGACTGTATTCATCTTCTCAGTTGGAGGAATAAGAAAGCTTACTCAAAATATTCGCTTAGGTTACAGTAGTGGGGCTAATAAAACCCAGGAGTTATCCAAATCTAGGACTTTTCTATACCTAGCAGAGTATTTTATAAAAGGAAAGCTGCATTGTTGACAAGTTCCAGCTGGCAAACATTACCAGACACTGTTCAAGGTAAAAAGCATTAATAGCATTGATTTGCCATAATAAATTTAGGTCAGCAAATGTTAAAAAAATAATGTGACTGAATTAGCCAATGTTACTGTAACTCAGAGAGATTCTGACACTACATTTGTCATTGAATACAGGACACAAATTGGAATGCAGCTTTCTGTCTATATATGCAACACACCTTTTCATCAATTTAATGGCATTGTGGAACTGGTTTGATTTTGTCAGTGCATTCGGGGACCTGTCTTCCGCACAATAGAAAACCCATTTACTTTCTCCTCTGAAGCATTTATTTAATGCCAGGTAATCACTGCACCTCTGTTTTGAGATCTTTCTCAAGAGTATGCTCCATTATTGATATATTTAGTCACTGGAGAAGAGGATCTTGAAAGGAGCGTAAATCAAAAATACATACACACAAATATTTCAAAAGTTTGAATTCTTTGTTCTCTATTTTTAAAAATTTTAATCTACTAACATGCTGTCATCAACTATATCAAAGACAGATCGAAACAGGCTTGGAAATGTCTTCAGCATGCGAATACAATGCATTGTTGAATTTGCAAAAGAAGGTTTCTTTTTCATATTTTAACACAGAGAAGCAACTCTCATTTTGGAATGTATAAAATGGGGTCCTAGAGCTACATGATTGCATTCACCTCAAAAGTGTTTTAAAACTGAGGCTTTGACTTTCCATTATGTATTATTTGAAAAAATATTTTATGTGACTTGAATGGATAATTGAACAGTAGACAAGTTTTTCAAAGTTGAGTATTTAATAGTTTAAAATATTTTTATCCCTAACAAATGTAAGCTGTGCTTCTTATTTAAATTCATCTGATATTTGGAATTTATTTTCTTTGTAAAATCCAATTATTTTTACCATTTATATCTTTTGATAGCCTAATTAATATTTTTAAATATATTTTTTTGAAGAGATCTTTTATTGTATTTTCCCAGCACTAACTTGGAGATGAGCTAAACAGTCATATGGCAATATTAACACAATTTTTGTTTCTACTATAATTTACTATTTTACTTGTAATGTAATACTTAATGTAGTTTTGTATAGTATAGCACAATACCTCGATACTGTCTATACAATTCATCCGAATGAGTTGTCAAACTAGTCAGTTTTTGTATCAGTCACAATTCTTTCTAAAAAATAGCAGATACTTTGGCTAACTAAACAGTAAAAGGGATTTTCTAAAGATATCAGCTCACAAAAGCAATAGAAAGAAAATTGTGCTTCAAACTCAGGAAGAGAGAGAGAAAGAGAAAGAGAAGGAAGGAATGAACAAAGAGGAAGGGAAGGGAAGGAGGGAGAAAGAAAGACAGAAAGACACCTAGATTTGGTCACAGAAATTGTCTGAAACATCCAAAGTCATGACCCAAGTACAGTCTACCTAAACTATTGTTGACAATAGCAATAGGCTCTCAACTCTGAAGTTGACTGTGGATAATTACCCTGCTAATCTTTGCATCTCCTCTCAAAATTCAGAGTTCTTGAAGGAACATTCAAGTTTTAAAGACCACATCACCTTTGAATGTCTTAGCTAGTAGCACACCAACATTCACACAATCAGGAATTGCCTTGAATTAGAACAAGTATTCATATGATTGATAATATTTTGAGAAACAGAAGGAAACTATAGTTTATATTGAAAAATATGTTCAATGACTCTGTAAATATGTCTTGACATATAGATACTATTCATCATTTTTCAAAAACACCAGTTTATGTTTTCCATTGTCACTACATTTAATGTATATATGATTGTGTGGAAGAGTTGACAAGTTAAATTTTAATGTTCAATACATAACAGAAACTATTTTATGTTGGCTTGGGGGCACAAGAGTTTGCTATAATTTCATATTGTGTAAGTATAAAGCTAGTTATATATAGTTGTCAAAATGTGCATTAAACTCCCAAAAAGTGGAAAATCTGGTAAATATAAAGTGAATTCAGCCCCACACATCCATTGATCCACCATAATACATTGGCTACATATCAAATTTTCATTACATCTGAAGGTCTTTGTTTTAGACTCTCTGTTTTTCCATCATATAACCTTATGTTAACTACCTTCTAATTCTTACAGCTGCAGAACAAAGCTCATTATGTGGCGAGTAAGTATTTTCTTCTTTTTTTTCAGGTATATGATACCTATTCTTGTCATTGAAAACTTCTCCTTGATTGTTGAATTATTTAGTAGTCGGAGCATATGCAGGCCTTTTATGAGAAAAATTATGTGGGAAATGAAATCTCTGGGTTAAGCTGGTTGTTTGGGATTAGACTGGCATACAATTAAGCTACCTTAAAGCATTAGGGTGCTGCTTAATCTAGAAATAGTGAGAGTGGCTATAAACAGGTATGCCATGTAGTTTACCTTTGATTCACAACATAGTAGAGGAAAATAAGGAATGAATCTTAAATTCAATACAGGGGAAGTAAAAGAAGGCCCTGCTTAATTCAAGATATTGCAAGAACAAACTTTGTAGGTCCAGAAAATTATTCGGTTTGTAAAATTATAATTTTCTGAAGTTAAACTGATTGAATAATTTTCTGAATAACTGTTTTAAACATGGAGGCTCAAGAGGAGTTACTTCTCATCGTAATAGTGCATATACTGTTTGCCAGAAAACATGATTTTCTGCCAGAGTCCAACAAAACTATAAAAATCTAAGCTATTTCCAGTAGCTAAGCTAACACTCAACATTACTTAGAGATGTTTAATGTCATTGCTTTGTTGTCTCTTATGTCTAGTTCTATACAGCTTCTAAAGACAAATTCTTGCTATATGTCCCTTCATTCCATGGTGTAATTAGTTCTGTGTTTTAAATCTTTTCCTTATACTATATCATGCTCACTGATTAGGTTGCTCTCTAAAAGCAAAACTATTTGCTTTTTGAGCTTTGGTTTTTATCCTGGTACTTATCACTGTAAAGTATTTTCACTGAAAGGTCATGACTGGGATTGCAACTACAGAAAGTTGAAAATCTACGATTGAAAAGCGTAACTCTCAGCTTAGAACTTTTTACATATAAAAGTGGTTCCGGAAGAAAGATGACATGGAAATGTGCAATAGTGTGGGAGGAGAGACTAGATGATTGCAAGGTTTTTTATTTTAAAATTTCCATTTAGGGCACAAATCTCTAATGTATGTGCCCAAACAGCAAAATTCAGAGCAACATAGTATAGAGAGTATATCAATATATAAAACAAGCAATGGGTATTCTTTTAAAAAACCATGAGTTTTTAAATTGAAAGCCTATGTATTCATAATAAAAATAAATATACATTGAATCCTCTTGTCTCTTAAAGTCTATACACATGTACATGTGTGTGCCCATGTTTAAACTCCCCCAAATTATTATAACTCTTGTCTAAAGAAATTGTGATTGTTGTAGCTAGTGTCATTATTTCTGGCACTGCTGATTTGTTATTTTTTTAAATCCCTCCTGCCATCACTGTTCAGGAGCCAGTGCAGCCTCACAAGTTATTATTTTTATTTTTGGTGTGCCCGAATTCCCCAGTATTTAAAATGTGGCTTGTTTCCAATATTATCATCTGCTCAAATATTTTCTCTAGAACCTTTCAGATAAAGACTGTGGCAGAGGATGATCCTGTTTAGAATCCTGTTTAGGGTTCTACATTTTTTTCACTCTTTTATCAGCCCCCATTTATCATAGTGTGATGATTTATAAACATGTTCTACTTTATTATCTTTAAAAATAGTATGAGGTGGTATTTTCCACTTTTATAAGACATGAAATTGTCGCTGGTGAAGGAACTTCATGAGTACATGTGTTTTAACATGACAGTGTTAGCAATAGATGGGAGATAGAGAATTTGTATATTTTTACCATTCTCATAAATTATATTTGAAAGTTTCCTTTACCTTATAGTGTGTATAGTGTGTGTCTCTGTCAAAGTTTATCTCTTCTAATTTTACAATAATTTAACATTTCAGTCTATAATTTTCTGTGATTACCCACTGATATATACGAAATGATGTGAGAGAACAATACCAATAAATAACTGAAATTAATAAGCTGTTTCAAAGTTTTCTCCCATGGACATATATAGATAGACATTAAGGTAGGAATAATTTCAGTATTTTATCATTATTATCATTTTATTTGGGCTTCCAAGTTTTCCTATCCATTCTTGGAATGAAACATAGTGATAAATATTTTGAAATATAGGTGTGCAAGTATGAACATAAACTATCTTTGAAAATAGCATATCAGAATTAATTTACTGAAAGAATTAGGGGATTTGGATTACAGTATAGCTCACTGCCAGCATGATATTCTTGGTGCAAATGGGAAATCAGTTAAAAGACCCAATTACAATCCTTTTGCTATCAGAAACTTACCAGATATTGATGGATACTTGATCTAAACATGCTGAGCTTCGTGTTCTTCATCAGTCAAATTAGATTATAAAATGTTTGCATTTTTAGGTATGTTTTAACACTTGTAGGGCTCATTATAAAATGAAATATGTAATTGTGTCACCAAAATATTCCTCATTGTATCTAGAAAGCCTAGAGGATTTGTAATTTCTTCCAAAGAAAAAGTATAGGTGTTATTTTCCTCTGCATTAAATGCTGTGTCTTCTGACACCAAAGGAAATTATTGATATAGTAAATAATTTTCACTATTATACTCTATTCCATATGGAATATTCTCTATTGCATGTATTGATTCCTTCTAATCATTGTAATTATAGTGGTCAAACAAAAAAAAATACATACATACTTGACATGCTAAGGCAGCAAAAAAACTGAATCATATAAAATGTTCAACTAAAGCTAGAGAAGCCAGAAGAGGGAACAAGAATTAAAAAGTAACAAAGAACAAGCTCAACAGACAGAAAAAAGCTGCAAATATGGTAGATATTAGTCCAAGTCTGTAAATAAGTACTCTAAATATGAGGTAAAGGATAATTATGTTCATATCAATAAGTAATGTGAAAACTAATTGAACATACAGGATATCTAATCAACATAGAAATAATATCTCTTTGGCTCTTGTGGCATAGGACTCTAATTATTATTTAAGTAACATAATCAAACATTTAATTATGCTAACATAACACTTATATAATAATTCTCATTAGAGAACATGGGAAAACAAGACTGATAGATGGATTTGCATTTTTGTAGTGGATATATGGCTGGGTTACATTACTCAGGATCATTTTGAAATAAGTTTCCATTATATATTAAGATTTCTGGTCGGGCATGGTGGCTCATGCTTGTAATACCAGCACTTTGGGAGGCCGAAGCGGGCAGATCACTTGAGGTGGGGAGTTTGAGGTCAGCCTTGTCAACATGGTGAAACCCTGTCTCCACTAAAAATACAAAAATTAGCCAGACGTAGTGATGCATATCTGTAATCCCAGTTACTTGGGTAGCTTAGGCACAAGAATTGCTTTAACCCAGAAGGCGGAGTTGCAATGAGCCAAGGTCGCGCCAATGCACTCCAGCCTAGGTGACGGAGCAAGATTTCGTTAAAAAAAAAAATCCAATTTACTTCACTATTTCTCTCATTGTAAAGATAGTATTGGCCAGTCACAGTGGGCCACCACTGTAATCCAGCACTTTGGGAGGCTGAGGAGGGCAGATGATGAAGTCAAGAGATCAAGACCATCCTGGCCAATGTGATGAAACCCTATCTCTACTAAAAATACAAAAATTAGCTAGGCGTGGTGGCAGGCACCTGTAATCCCAGATACTTGGGAGGCTGAGGCAGGAGAATCACTTGAACCCGGGAGGTGGAGGTTGCAGTGAGCTGAGATCCGCCACTGCACTGCAGCCTGGGCAATAAGAGCGAAGCTCCATCTCAAAAAAAATAAATAAATAAATAAATAAACAAAGACAGTATGACATTAAAAAAATACCTTCTAACATCTCATCCTTAATCATTTTCCCTGCATGCAATCCTTCTTTAGTTGTTTATCTAAATGTTACATTTACATAATGACAAATATCAAATGCATTGTTTTATATACATGTGGCCTTTGTTTCTGTCCCCAAATATAATGAAGCATGCCTCTCTATTTCTCATCTATCTCATGCTAGTAGAATTTACATTGCTATAATTTGTGAATATTAAATCGTAATACTCTCTTTTAAAAATACTGTAATTTTCCATATGTGGCACATATGATTAAAGAAAATTTAAATAAGAAAATACAGAACCCAGGAGGATGGAAAGTCAATGTATGAGCTTGTGTTGTTTTGTTTGTATACATTTATAGGGTAAAAGTATAATTTTGTTACATACATAGATTGCACAGTGATCAATTTCAGGCTATTGGGATATCCGTCACCTGAATAAGGTACGTTGTACCCATTAGGTAATTTTCATCCTGCACTCTCCTCCCACCGTCTCACCCTCCTGAGTCTCCACTGTCTATCATCCTACACTTTACATTCATGCATACACATTATTTAGTTCTCATTTGTAAGTGAGAGCGTAAGGTATTTGTCTTTCTGTGTCTGACTTGTTTCACTTAAGATAATTGCATGAACCTTTAGGAGATACCATACTGTAGACAAGTCATGACTCGGTATTAATTTTTCATTTTCTTTTGTGGACAAGTCATGACTCATGTATTAATTCTGAGTTTTCACCTGTTGTCTATGGGCAGGTGAAAGGGCAAAGATAATTTCTAGGCTGTGTGGTGTGACTGAATCTGTCTGCCCCAGGGTCTCTGCGGAGTGAGAAGGGAGTCTCAGGCCCAGAGGCTAAAAGAAGTGTCTCTCCTGGCCACTCATTTTTGGCAGCAGTTCCCTATTGATCTCTCACAGTGGCGTGAGACCCTTCCAAGTTGTCCAAGGGAGGAACGCGCGCCATTTCTGAGTTGTACTCAGACTCGCAATCTGAGTGTCCTTCCTTTAGGTGGAAGAGATAAGATATCCTGGCACTGTGTTTCTTCTGTCTTGGGATTCTACCCAATTTGTATTTTTCTCACTGCCTTTCAGAGGTTTTTCAATGGCTTTTATAGTTCTTAATACCTCTTGCATTATTAGCTGTGCTGAGCAGGGTGAATATGGAGAAAAGGATCTCATCTACGATGGAAGTCCATCATTTCTTTGTTTCTTTTATTCTTCTTCTAAAAGAAAGGAAAAAAGATCTCCATTTGTTTTTCAATAGTACACAATTAAAGTGCATTTGTGTGTGTATGTAGCTGTGCACATGCATGTACATTTATAAGAGGGTGGTTTATGTTAAATCGCCCATCACCACTCTCTTTATATACTTTACTCATGCTGTTTTCAGTAATTTTAGATCTTCATATGTTGGTGAAATGCTATTTGGATCATAAGGTTTATGACATTTTATCTTTCCATGAATGCAGACTTTTAACAAAATAAATTATTCTCTTCACCTGCTCAACACTTTAATTTTGAGAATCACTTTTTAAAAAATTACTGTGAGTTTAACTTCCATCAGTTTGTTATCTGTGTGGTTTGGTCAGGTTGCTCGATCTTTTGCTGCTTTATTTTATAAAATAATGATTCCAGGCTTTGGAAACAGTGACATTCGGGTAACAATGTGCTGTCTTTTCATATTGACTGTGTAATTTTGCATACTGTGATTTTTCTGTCTTCATATCCACTTGTTATATTTAAGGTAAAAATTGTAATACTGTCTATCACATTGTTTGTTTTGTTGAGTTAGTATGTGAAATTACCTGTTACATGGGGAGCTTTTTATATATGTTACTGATTGCTAGTAAAACATGATTAGTATTTTTACTATTGAGGGTCTTTTGCTTTATTTTGTTTTAGTCAGCCTTTATAATAATATAAAAAAATTTTTTGTTTACTATATTTTATTTATCTGTATAAACCTACACAATAATTCAAATGGATACTACTTAAAAAGCAGTTTACATTTTATTTCTAATCAGCTCTGATTTAATTTATTGCTAGTGTTGTTTAGAATTCATAATCTACTCATTCTTAATTTCCTTCTTTATTCTTTAATTAATTTTAGCAATAAAACCTTTGGCCTCTAAATTTAATAGATCCAAGCTCAGTGACTGTTTGAAAAAAGATCTATCTGCTCTGGTGCTTAATTGAAATCCAACATAAACAGGAAAATGACCTTCAGTGGGGAGTTGAAGGAAAAAAAAATGAACACATTTCAAGTTGTAGTGCAGACAACTGAGTACTAAATATGTGATAGGCATTGTGCTAACCCAGTCACATATATTGTTTTATGCGTTCTGCAGAAAACTTTGGTAGTATGTAATGTCACCACTAATATGTTGAGCACTCACTCTCTTTTACCTTCTGTAAATTCCCAAAGAAGCTTGCGGAAGGCCCATTTTTCACATTAATAGTAATTATTTGCTTTAGTGATTATCCCCCATTCACTTGTGAGCTTCTTAAGGGTGGGATCCAGCCCATTTTTATTTTTCGATCCTAGGCACAAAGCACACTGCCTAGCACAAGTTTGTTAAATGAGTAAATTAACCAACTGTCTGTCTTAAAAATTAGTTTATCAGTAGCCTTCCTAGCGGGAATTCTTCACAGAGTCTATATGTTCTATTCTATAAAATCCAAGCATTATTGGTGAGATTTAGCTTAAGAGGAGAGTCAAGTTGCATTTTAAAATCATAAACACTGGGCTGGGCTGCTAACTGTTGTGTGTTAATTCACTTAATTGTGATTGAATTATAAGTGATTAATATATTTGCTTTTATTGCGTTCACTGTCAAGGAATAGTTACATGCTGGAAAAAGTGGGGAGAAACTGTGGACTTGGCTAAGGAAAGAACTGAATTGTAATCAACCCTCTGCTATTTTATAACCATGTGGTCTGAGCTTTGACAGACTACTGAAAGGCTCCAAGAATGAACGTTAAATGGATCTGATGCTTTTTGCATCTTCTGTGTGTGTTTCAGAGCACCATGCTCGCTTTGAAAAAGATGGGCTCATTTAGATGTCTTCACTTTTTATTATAACTGGTCGTGTGCATTTCGGAATGAATATATGTGTGTGGGTCTTGGTGTGACTTTCTCTTGTGGGGAAAGAATGAGGGATGATGTAAGATTTGTCTGAGAATGCAAGGAGAATCCACAGCAGTGACACTTTGAATATACATTCACTTCATGCTTCGTAGAGATACCAAGTCTCCTATTCTCTTGCCTCTAGATTAAGTTGTGCCTTTGAGATTCTCTCTTCTGACATCAGAATTGCATGAAAGCTTAACTAAGAAGCTCATTTGTCATTAGTTTTTTATTTTAGTTTTCTATATATATGTAGAAAACTTGAAATAGTAGCAAAAATTTCATCCAGATTGACATTTTCCACAATTTTTTAGTAACAAGAAAGAGCATATATGAACAATACATTTGGTTATTTTCAATAACATTTTCTTATGTCTTCACTTTCCAAATGTCTTTGGTACACGTTTAATTACAGGTACAAAAAATGTCTCATGAAGATGTGTTTCTGAAGCATCAAACTTGATGTACAGATATTGAAAAAATTAGTATAAATTTGTGTTTAAATTTGAAGTAAGGAGTCCTCATATTAACAGGCTTTGTTCAGACGTATACAATAGTATGTTCTTTAAGAAATGTTTTGGTTGTCTTTGAATTATCGTTTTGGGAAAATTATTTGTTTTATCCAAAGTTTTATTTGGTGTTTTTAAAAGCTCTCTATTTTGCAAAAAAATGATGACTTTTGTTATATATGAAAACTTGTAAAGCTGTCATTCTGAAAAATACAATGATCATCAACAGCTTGATGCTAAATATAAACATTTTGGGAAGATTAACAATTCAGTAGGTTCTGTATATAATAAGTTAATCAGTCTATAGATTTAACTACAAATCATATTTCTGCTTTGCATTCACAAATAAAACTGGAAAGCTATAATTTCTTTCATAAATTTTACAGTGGAATAATATGCTGATCAATTTTATAAATATTGGTAAGCCCATTTCTAACATTAGATATGGCATGGTTTATATAGAAGAAAAATTATTTTAAGCCATTTTATTAGCAATACGCATTTTAAAAATCTCACTGCTACTTTTTCTCATACTCCCATCTAATTAATTAAAGTGCTTACAGAACATAGAAGGATATTCTCATATAGTTCTGGATCGATATTACTACATGTGCAAACTCAGTCATTTACTTGGGTAAACTGTCCTCTCAAAAACATAGAAAACATTCATCTTCCAAATTGAATATTATATAGCTGTGGAACATGTGTAAACAATAAATTTGGTTCCAAATACAAGGTCACAAGGAGTACAGTGATGTCCTCCTCTTCTGTCCAGGTTTTTGTTTTTTCAAAGCAAGATAGGAAAAAGAAATGGCCAGGTTATTGACAACATGAGTGCCCTTGGCAACAACTCCGCTGGAATGATAAAATGGCAGTTCCTGTGATTGGTCACTGGGTCTTCAGCAATCACATGGGCATAGCTGACAAAGCGTTTTTTTGCAGTACAAGACTCTGTCCATGTCTTCAAGTTTCTACATGACGCTCTATTAGCAGAGATTTGGCCGAGGCCCTTGAATGGAGGAAGTAACATAATAGAGACAGAGAAGGACATGTGGAGACAACCATGAGCTCTGGGTGGCACTGTGTCATCTGCTAAGAAACTCTTAGCATTTCCTTAGGCTGCAGCATATCATAGAAACCTAATTATAGCTGCTTAGCTGAAAGAAAATTGATCTTTCCCACAAAGCAAATTGTCAACCCAGCAAGCTGAGACGTCCTTATCATTCCAAGATCCATCGATAGTTTTGCTTTTTGATAATTTGCTTGTGACTTTTATCATCTGTCTCAAGATGGTTTTGCATCTTCAGGTGAAAAGATAAAAATGTATAAATAAATAAAAAAAAACTAAGGAAACAAAAACTTAAGTTTTTGGAAGCTCCTCTAGGGTTTTGTTACTTACTAGCAGTGGAACTGCCATCTCCAGGTGCAGGTGATTCTGGAAATATTTTATATAAGGGACAATGCCACCTAAAGCAAACCTTGGATTCAGTTAGTAAGGAAGAGAGAATGCAGCCAGCACTGTCTGACTCAGTCATATCGGAAGGATGGAAGCCTGGTGTCTCCCATTAGTCACACGTAAGACCTGTCTAGTCATATGCAATGAATGTGCGTCTGGCCATTTCCTAGACCACTCTATATTGTGGAAGTAAAATGTCCTTTATTATCTCATCCACATTGGAGATAGAGACTTTTGATGTAATTATTGTAAAATAAAATCTTATTACATGAGAAAAAAAGTCTCAACATTAACTGGTATTATATTTTCAGTAAAATAAAAATGGTAATAAAAATTACTTTTCTATATTAGGCAATTATATTTAAAAATATAATAATTGATTAGAGTGACTCTAAAAGAAGGAGCCATCATTAGAGATCAAAAATATGATGCATTTAGGGACTTAACAATTTCCTGAGGTTTGAGAGAATTGCAATGTTCTTGTCTTTCTATTTTTCTTTCTTCCAATGATATAATATCAGTAGAATATGATTCAACCTACACTCAGTGTCTGAATGTATAAAAATGTCCTTTCACATTTAACATAACTGTGACAAGCTGTCTGGCAATCATGGGAAATAATGATGTAGAAGACTTTCAAAACTGGCTTGGGCATCAACCGATGTCATTTGTCATCTGGAGATTTCACTCCTGCTAAAATGTCCATGAAAATTACAGGAATCAATTTATTTTGCTTAGAGTTATATATAGGAATAATTTCATAGTTCATATTAATTTTCATAGAAAAATAATATAAAATTAGTGAAAGTGTCAGAAAAATATATTTGCTTAAGAAAAGTGTTGGATAAAATTCACTTAAGAAAACTATCAGTTATGCAATATGGTGACCACTATAAAGTATTTTAGTTAATCTCTGAAGAAGACGTGTGTGGGGCATGTAATGTCTATGTGTAGATATTGTACGCCAACAGTGCTAGGCACATTTGCTGCTGTCCTCCTACAGCCCTGCTTCCAGGCACCAATAGTCTGTATGCTATCCACGATTCCCAGTTACAGACAGGTAATTTTGCAAGTCAACAAGGAAAGCAGTTACTGCCAACTGTAATGTGGAAATAATCGAGATTGCAAAAAGTTTTTATATACGTAAATACCCAAAAGCCTCCCCCTCCATGTCCATTGTGGAGACATTCTTCCAATTTCAGTTAAGAAAGTGAGTACAATATAATCATGTTTATATGAATGGTTTAGCAGACCTTAGCACCTTGTTATTATAAAGCAGGCCACGTCCACTTCTATAGTCCCTTTCAGCTCTTTTACACAGCCCGAATGCCAAGGACATTCATTTACTATAGGCAGAGAAAAATAAATAAATGGATTTACACACAACGTTAAGCCTATTCAGTGTTCATATTGTTACTTGTTATTTTGCGCTTTAGTGTATAACACATCCCTTAGAGCTAGTTTTTCTAAATAATTATTGACTCCATTGGAGTTACACATACTAAAAATAAATGCCTTTTTTCCTGAGATGTTCCTACTTCTGCTTGCCTGAGAAGCTCTGTAAAATCCTGTCCTGCTATCCTCCATGCCCTGGTTCTTCCTGTGATTTTAAGTACTCATTCCCAGTTTACCACTTTTTTGGTCTTTTAAATCTGCATTGACATGACTATGCGGATGAGGAATTTTTTCATGCAGCATACATGTACCTTTTAAAAGCGCACTTTATACAGCTTTCTGGAGAAGAATTAAGTCCTCTCATTCACACTTTTGATATGTGCAAGAGAAAATGCCTTCAAATATATTTTTCTATAAAGTGTCATTTTTTAAATTAGAAAAACATTTTTAGAGAACTTATTTCTTAAATTGCTTAAATCTGCTGTTTTATGTTAAGTTAAATCTAAAATTTAGTTCAGCAGCTTATGTACAAAAAAACTATGAAGGCTTTAATCCAAGTTTGACAATACTGAAGAAAAAAATAATAGGGACTGCCAATTAGTCAGCTCAGTCTGCCACAGCAAAGTAGTATAGCCTGAGTAGCTTAGACAATAGACATTTAGCTGGGGAGTTCTGTTCATAGTGAGGGCTCTTTCCTGGCTTGCAGACAACTTCCTCCTTGCTGGGTTCTCACATGACTGACAGCAAGAGCGCTCTGGCCTGTCTTCCTCTTCCTATAGGGATACTAGCGCTATCATGGGAGCCCCATTTTATAGCCTCCTTTAAACCTAATGACCTCCCAAAGGAGGCAACACTATGCAACCATACCTAACACACTGGTGGTTAGGGTTCAACATATGCATTTGAGAGGAACACAACTATTCAGTTTATAACAGGCTGCTCACATGTTTCTAAGTCAATCTATCACCTTATTCTTCAGGCACTCCACACATTGGTAACATTGATTATTTAATGTTTCCCCATTCAGAGAGATAATTTAAGTCTTCTTTCCCACCTTTGCCCATAGTCTCTGTTTATAATTTTATACCTCGTATCATATATAAACTCTCATGAGATATCCATCACAATCTTAGAAGGAATATAGGTCACTATGTCATGAAGACTTTACTATGACCCCGAAGAAAGCTGCCTCCCTGTGTTCCAACTATTGAATGATTGATTCTCTACTCTCCAGTGTGAGTAGAACTTGTGACTTGCCTCAAGTCACTAGAATAGAGCAAAGGTGATGATGAGACGCCACTCCCATGATTAGAATACATTATTTAAGACTATATTGCTAACAGACTCATTCGCTCTTCCTGCATGGCTTTGAAGGAGCAAGCTGCCATGAACTTTACAGCCACATGGAAGTAAATTCTTTCATTAACCTGAAGGTGTTTGGAAGGGGATCCTTCCCCAGTTGAGTTTCTGCCTAAATCACAGCCTGGCCACCCCTTGGATGCAGCCTAGTGACAGCCTAGCTAAGCTGTGCTGGAATTCCTGACTCATGGAAAATGCTAGATGATAAATGTACATTTCCATAAGATGCTAAGTTTGGTGATTAGTTACACTGCAACTGAAAACTAATACACGCATGGTTCATTATACCCATTTTCAGTAGAAGAGACCATCACCAAATAAAAGTCAGACCTTTAAAAAGGATAAGTAAATTGATAGAGAAAAGTAAAGATTTAAATTATCATCTAACTCTAGTCTAAAACATTTTGCATGTCACCATCATATTTTTCCTTTAAATCGAATTTCTTCTGAGTGACAGAGAAGGCTGCTGTTTCTAGGCAGTATATTTTTAAATTCCCTGTTGTTGGCAGTAACTATCTTATACTTGTAGCAACATAGATGTGTTTTCTGTTAACAAGACATAGAAACACTAGTCATACCTCCAGGACAAGGGATGACAGAGAAGAACCCAGCACACCCCAGGTGGCTCTTCACTGTTGCCATCAAGTGTGAGGTGGAGCGGCCATGATGGGATCAGCTGGGAGACAGTAATCACTCCCTTTCTTGCTCCTTAACCTCACCTCCTCCACCTCTGCCCATGGTCCTGCCCACTTCTCTAAAGAGAGCATAGATGCCCTGTAATAATAATATTGCATACATATTTGACAGTACAAATATATTTAGAAAGCACAGTAACCCAAACACATTATAAACTGAAGATCAGAGTTTCATATTTGACCTCCTATGGAGGAGGGAGGGGCACTCATGAGACAGCTGCTTGTTGTAAGTGAAATGACAATCATATTGTACTTTTGAGATGAGACATCTGTGTTATCGATATTTCTTAGAGAAAAGAGTCTACCTGCAGAGAGGATAATATGGCACTTCTTTTCCAACAAAATATTATAATACAGCTAACAGGTCTCTAATATTGATATATCTAGGAAGTTTTAATATATGGTGTGCTTGAGAAGCAAAAAAAATTTGTCTTTTTAAATTCTTTGTTAAGTTTCTTTACTATCCCTTCTGAGTGACGCTGTAAGACAGGGTATAGTAAGGAAAATTCTTCAGCTCTTGATTCTCTATATGTCAAACAGGAACTCTAGAGAGGAGGGCATTTCAAAAAGTAATAGCTCTAGTAATTCAAGATATTTTACAATCTATTGCATAATTCTGTCTTCAAGTATTTATAAAGACCAGAATTATTGCTACAAAACAGATAGTGGAGATGATTTGTGACTATCCTTTTACTTCATTGCTGAGGACTAAACAACAATCCCTTGCTGTTGATAGTCACTGTCCATTATCAGTCACACATACACACATTTACGAACTAAGCTGCAAATAAGTCTAGAAAAGAAAGCAAAGGGAGGAGACAAGGTTGTTTGTTCTACCTGCTTCTTCCCTCCCAGGCCCATATACGCTCTGAAAATCCATTGTACTACATCAAAGATAGCTGGTGCAGTAGGAAATCAATCTGCATCTCTTTGGTTCATGTTGTGGAAGGCTATGGTTCATTCCAGCAAAAATGTTACATCTTGCTGTTATTCCTGCTATCCTAATCATCTGCCCAGGAATCTGTGCTGCATAATAACTTTATGCAAAAATCAAGACATATGGTGCAGAAAACTAATTACTGTATCAATATTTCACTTTGTTGTCAGTGATGGAATCTTTGTGGCAGTTCTACAACAGTAGCTTAGTAGCAATGCCAGCCTGCTAAATACTGTCAATAGTGATATGCCCAATTTACAGAGCTTCAGCCTCTTGTCATGTCTTAGCAAAGTATGCTTCTGTTGTGTTTATGAAGTGGTCTAACCTCCAGAAAGGTGCTAACTGACCTCTTAAACAGTCATTCTTCATCATGATCAGGACTAATTAGGAGCCATATGCTCCCATGGTTTACACACCATGGATACACAACTTAATATAAAACCTGCTAAAAATACAGGCTATAAATGAGTTGCTTAACAATGCAAAGGTACACCTATAGCAAAAAAAGCTGTTGGCATTATTAGAGGGACGGTTGGCAGACAGTAAAGGTGGAAAGTGGATGACGGTGGTGGTGGTGGTAAGCTTTAAGCATTTACTGGGGACTCATTATAATCTGGATAATATTCTAACACTTTCTACAAAGATTATCTCTGTAAATGTCGAAAGGAATCTTCGAGATAAGCATTATTATGAACATCTATTTAACAGGTGAAGAAACAAAGGAAAGGGGTTTATATGTCTTGCCCCAAGTCAACTACTGAGTTGGCAAGGTGAGATATAAATACAGTCTTTCTGAAACTTGAATTGATGTCATTAAGCAATGATATACCACCTTCACCTCTACTGAGGTTACATTTTGTAGCAGCAGGACACATCTTATCAGACTATCAAATTGAAAACAACAAACTTGTTGCAGTTTATCCAGTTGAAAAAACTTGTAATTAAAAGAATAATAATAATGCACATAAATTTTGATCCAGAAATTCCTTTTGTGGACATTTTAGAAAATACAGATGTATGTAAATCCTTGCACATGGTCATAGTAAGAGGCTGGAGACATGATAGAATTCTATCAGTATCTTAGCAGTTAAGTAATTATGATAAATTAGTAAAATAAAATAACAACACAGACATTCAGAAGATTAAGGTAAATTTATCTATTCTGACAAGGTGAGGTTGCTATATTATCAGTCAAAAACCAAGATGTAAAACAATGTTTATGTGCTTATAGACAGATAGATGTAAAAAATACTGAATAAATAAGATCTTTGGGTTAGAATTTGGGTATTTGGGTAGTGGAGTCAGAATGGGAGGGAGATGGATTTTCATACCTACTCTGTGTGCTTTTGAATTTCTTAACAAGCAGAAGCCAACATAATGAACATAAAGTACATGTGGCAATAGGTAAATGTACAGAAAGGATAGTATGGCAGATATCAGGTCCACTCACACTGAATTACTTGCTCAAGAGTAGACTACACTTCCTCACCTTGAAACTGCATTGCAGAGGCAAAAATGGCAGGAGAGCTGATGGTATCATGCAGGAAGAGAAGACAGCAGGGAGATAGTTGATGCTAGGGGTTACAGGACAGCAACCTGGCAGGCTAGCTATGTGAGGTCTACCATTCAACCAGTGTTTCATGGAAGGATTTATTAGTCACTAATTTTCTGTAATTCTCATGGCTCTTACCTTATAATTTAAAGGACCGACATGCTTCATACTCCTAACAAGTGCAGAAAAATGAAGGAAATTGTCTAACACATGACACCACTGGACAGTGGCTGAGTTGAAAGTAAATTGCTGGGTTTTGGATTTCAAATTTGTTCTTTTCTTGCACTGTACTGGGAGAAGGTTTTAATTCCCTGAATAGAATGAGAGACTAGGGAGGGAGACAGCAAGGAACACACTGCAAACAAAGAAATAAAGTATGTGCCAGGCGTGATGCTATGGCCCAAGTTCCCCATGGAATTTTCTAGGCATGAAACGGCTTTCAAGGAAAACACAACCCCGGTTAAAGGTGCCCCAGGCTTTTACTCTGTGCTTGGTTCACTTTGATGGTGCATGAATAAAATGTGCAAGTAAGTTTCCGAGTGCACAGAGGCCATCTGCTACAATGTCAGATTTCAGCATTTATTGTTTGAAACTTTCTGAGGCCTTAGTGCACTGTCAGACCAGGAAGGGAACTTTTGGAAGCGGCCGCATGCTTTGCCTTTTATAATAAGCTTTCCAACCTGGATTGACAAGCTGCCTTTTGTGAATTTTAGGAGATCTATTACAGGGAAATTATGAGTTAGAAAGCAAGATCTGACTAAAATTGCCCCGTAGGGAAAACTGACTCTGCTTTTCTCCCATTATCATCAGCCAAGACTGGAAAAGGAAGACTTGTCCCATGCACACACATCCTTGCACCCACATACACACACCGTCCTTCTGACTTTTTAGAAAGAAAGGATGGAAATAAATAGAAAACCAAGATTCCTAGGGATGTCTAACCCGGAAATTAAAATGCCAGAAAATGATGACCTACCTACATGCTGACTTTTCCTTGGTCAAAAATATCTCCTCTGACACTGTTCAGCTTACATAACTTTTCTCTTACTTTCATATCACTCCAAGGCTTGGGGATGTCTTTTATAAAAACAATTTTAGATACGATTTTATTTAAAAATACATAAATGTATACATGCATATAATTTATATATATGACTTATGTCTATAATTCATAATATAATTCAACATAGTTCATACATGTTATACAATTGTTTGTATGTATATATATGTAATTGTAGTCCGTGTTGCGGAGAGTTTCACAGCCATAGAACAGGTAATAATTGTAAGACAAACCAGTGAGTTGCTAGATTCTGCACAAAATATGTCATGGAACTAGAGGGATAATAGATACTGCTTGTGATCACTGAAGGGAACTCTAAAACAGTATACATATGTAGTATTTGTAGTTAGAGAACCATCAAGTCCAGAGTCAGACACTCTTTTTGTTCCTAGTTTCTACCATCTTATTTCATCACACAGAAGGTATTAAGCTTCCAACACTCAGTTGTAGTCAATCTGCCAGAACAGATACATAATTAACTTCTCATGTGTGTACTGTTGAAAGGTATTGCAAACCAGAACATTTTGCTACAATGTGTTATTGAGGATGGCGTTTATATAAATATTTTAAGAAACCTAGTAAATGAAGAATGCGGAAAAAATCACCAAGGTTTCAGACTTGTGGGCTAACATTATGAACAGAAAGGAAATATACAATTAAATAAAAAAATTTAAAAGGTACTCTATTGGGTTTGTTTCTCCCTGTGCTCCTCTGTTTTGAATAACTCCTGCCTCCAGGGTCCAAAGTCAGACTGATAAAATTTGCAGTTTTATACTACATTACAGGTTAAATAGGCTGGCCTGGGAATATAGCCAACATTTGTAAAAACATTTCTTGAAGGAAGCCTGATCTAAATTCTAAGCAACAGAAGGGTCTTTTGAGGCAGAAACTGTTGGTCACTAGGACTGTCTGACTGTCTGCACTTCTTTCTTTTTTTTATTTTAACCAGAAATTCCACTTCATAGGTTTGTGTTTGTTTGTTTTGAAGATGGGATCTTGCTCTGTTGCCCAGGCTGGATTGCGGTGGCCCAATTCCAGCTAATTGCAGCTTCAACATCCTGGGGCTCAAAATATTTCAGCCTCCTGAGTAGCTGGGTCTACAGGCATGCATCAACACACCTGGATAATTTGTGTGTGTGTGTGTGTGTGTGTGTGTGTGTGTGTTTGTAGAGATGAGGTTTTGCCATGTTGCCCAGGCTGGTCTTGAACTCCTGGGCTCAAGTGGTTCACCTACCTTAGCCTTCCAAAGTGTTGGGGTTACATGCATGAACAACTGCACCTGGTCCCACTTGGTAGTTTTATTATTTTTTGATACTTTGACATATTGTAATATGAACAATATAGTATATAGAATCCTTATCCAGTCAAATGATAATATTTCATTTTCAGATATCTCCAATTAGTTGATTCTCCTTTCTGTCTCATAATATAGAATTATGAAGCTAATTTTTGGAGATTCTTAGGTTAAACTATTCTGATATTATTTAATTTCACTTAAGAAATCTCATTTGTAGTAAAATAATTGTGATTTAAAAAATATATTTTATATAATTTATCATTAATATTTAATGTTTCAATAATATGCTATTATGGCTATAAGAGCCTTCCTAATACATGACTGTTTTTATTGTATTTGATAGAACTTTCAATTTTCAACTATGTGTACACCCCCTCATATATATGTATATGTGATGGGGGGATAACAGTTTATTAAAATTGAGTCATGGAAACATTCTGTTTTAATAAAACGATGATCAGAATAGCAGCCACTTCAAGTTAAATCAATATTAAATCCTTCAACAGAATCACTTCAATAACAATTTTTTTTTTGTACTTTAAGTTCTGGGGTACATGTGTAGAACGTGCAGGTTTGTTACATAGGTATACATGTGCCATAGTGGTTTGCTGCATCCAGTCATCTACATTAGGTATTCCTCCTAATACTATCCCTCCCCTAACCCCTCTCCCCCAGACAGGCCCTGGTGTGTGATATTCTTCTCCCTGTGTCCATGTGTTCTCATTGTTCATGTTCTCACTCATATGTAGGTGTCGAGCACTGAGAACACTTCAGTAACAATTTAAAGTTGCTATCAGCCTCTTTCTATATTGGCAGAAATCAGAGCCATCCATTATGTCTGATCAGGTAACTTGCTAAATCGTCCAGATCTTGAGCTTAGGTTGAACGCGCTTTTCCCCGTGATTAGCCAGATCACTTCCTATCTGGTTTAATTATCACTGATAATGCATAGCTGCTGCTTTGCTGAAGAATTTAGAGAGATTGAAAGAGGCAAGGGTAGGAAAACACAAGAGGTTTTTACGTTAGTGATGCTAACATGATAGATAAATGTCACGACACAGTTGTCCAAACCCACAGAATGTATACCACCAAGGGTGAGCCACAAGGCAAACTATGGACTTTGGGAGATTATGATGTTTCAATGTAGATTCAACAGTTGTAACAAACTAAATTAGCAGAGGCTGTGCATACCATAGGGAGCAGAGTGGGGACAGGGAGTAAGTGAAAAATTTTTTCTACCTTTCTCTCAAATTTGCTGTGAACCTAGAAGTGCTGTAAAAAATAAAGTCTTCAGAAATTCAAAAATACATAATGAATTAATCAATAATTAAGTTTTAACTGTCTTACTTGGCTATACAAGGGCTAGGTTGTAAGATTATCTGCACTTATTAACTGAGATATTTTAAGGACAGTCACACAATTAGTTTCTATGTAAAGAGCAGTAATACGTTACCTAGGTGAATGTAGAAGTTTTTTTTTTTTATTTTTACAAAGAACTTCCATAATGTTACAGTCATTTAGAAAACTCTTTTTGGTTGGGTGAGGTGGCTCACACCTGTAATCTCAGCACTTTGGGAGGCCCAGAGAGGAGGTTCATATGAGCCCAGGAGTTCAAAATGGCAAGACCTCTATCTATACAAAATTAAAAAAAAATAAAATTAGCCAGTTGTAGTGATATATGCCTATAGTCCCAGCTACCTGGGAGGCTGAGATGGAAAGATATTTTGAGCCCAGGAGTTTGAGGCTGCAGTGAGCTATGATCATACCACTGTACTTCAGTAGCCTGGGAGACAGAGTAAGACTTTGTGTATTTAAAAAATAATGATAATAATAGTTAATAAAATGAATAATGAACACTTTTTTTAGTTTGATCTTGAAGAACGATGCTAATATTAGGAAAGTTATATATTGAGTCTGCTGTTGTGCTTCAGTGAGTTCAGCTTAATAACAGGTTCTCAGTATGGTCCGCTTATTAATATCTCTCAGGTACAGATTTATGTTATTCATGCATAATTACAAAGATAATGAAAAAATTGCAAATATATGTTAAATTGAGAAGTATTAGTGTTGTCAACATTGAATACTCATGTACCTGCCCTGCCTCTATCTCTGCAAAAATCAAATTAAGTAAAAGTAAAATCAGAAATTTATTTGAGTACTTAAGATAAATCAAATATCTTAAATACCTGTTTTCACCCACGAAAACAGTCAGATGAACCTATCTCTACATAGACATCGATTTCCTTGGACCAAAATATACTTCCCCTTGGGCTGTGCTTGGAAGTTGAACACTTGCTCACATGATTTTTTTTTTTTTTCCGGAATATATTTCCTACATTACAAACTCTTTGAATTTGTTAATGTTGCAATGGCACATTTTTAGGTAAGTTGTAGGGAGCTGCTCAGCTGTTTTTCACTGCACTACCCAACTTTCATCTTTCAATTTAACATTCTCATTGCTTTTTCACAGTCTTACAGCTAAACTTCTTGAGAAGTGTCTGAATTACCTCTATTGACTGCTGGCAACGTTTTGTTCTGGTAAAGTCATGGGGCATTTTTCGTGGTTCCATCCATAGGATAGATTTTTGTCCTCACTGTGCTTGAACTTCAGATCCTTTGATTTCTCTGACGATCCCTGACTACTCTCTACTGCACCAAGTGTGTGGGTGGGTTCACTTTCATGTAGGAGAGAGGCTTATTTCAGTTACAGAAAACTGGAATAAGTAAAGAAAGACTTTGGAATTTGGACACTGATTTTTAGGGGCTCACTAACATTTACAGGATGGTGAAGCAGAAGGAAAATATAACAAGACAGAAACAACAACGGAGAATAAGGAAGAAAAGAAGGAAATGAAGACGGGAGGGATGGAGGGAGAGAGGGAAGGAAGGAAGGAAGGAAGGAAATGAAGGAAAGAAGGAAAGAAGGAAGGAAGGAAAAAGGGAGGGAGGGAGGAGAAAGAGGGAAGGAAGGAAGGAGAAAGAAAGGGAGATTAATTCATGGAAGTAACATGAGAATATTCTATCTTGATTTTTCCCGAGAAGTTAAACTAAATAAAAGGATTAGCTCTTGGGTTGGTGGCTGCAGAACTGATTAGAAATGCTTTGTGGCCGGGCGCGGTGGCTCAAGCCTGTAATCCCAGCACTTTGGGAGGCCGAGGCGGGTGGATCACGAGGTCGAGAGATCGAGACCATCCTGGCCAACATGGTGAAACCCCGTCTCTACTAAAAATACAAAAAAATCAGCTGGGCATGGTGGTGCGTGCCTGGAATCCCAGCTACTCAGGAGGCTGAGGCAGGAGAATTGCCTGAACCCAGGAGGCGGAGGTTGCGGTGAGCCGGGATCGCGCCATTGCACTCCAGCCTGGGTAACAAGAGCGAAACAAAAAAGGAAAAAGAAAAAGAAAAGAAATGCTTTGTATAGACAGGTGTGGAGGAAAAATTTTGGAGGCTCATTTTTGAATAGAAGTGATAGGAAATCTGTTGGGGTGTTTCAGAAACCCTGGAAGGCTAACTATTAAGAAGCATATTATTAAGTAATTATTCCCTTGAGCAGTATTCAAACTTCCAAGCAGTCAGGGAAACAGAAATTACAATAATAATGAAATACTATTTTCCACATATCTAATTGGCAGCAATTGAAAAGAGACAATGTTATTGCAGGGGATAGCGACACCATGGTATTCTCGTACTGTTGTCATTGGAAATGTGAATTGTACCATTTTCTAAACAGCTCTCTCATGATACATATTAAACGTGAATTTATTTCATTCCAACAATTCCACTTGGGAGATTCTAATTCATATAAATATCAGGACATGTACTTAAGGATCTTTGCATCAAAACATTATTTATAAGCTAGGTGCAGGGGTGCTCACTTGTAGGACAGCCACTTCAGAGGCTGAGGTAAAAGGATTGTTTGAGCCCAGGAGTTCAAGGCCAGCCTTAGCAACATAGCAAGACATCTTCTCTAAAAAGAAAGTAACGAATTTGGCCGGACGACGTGGCTGACACCTGTAATCCTAGCACTTTGGGAGGCCAAGGAGGGTGGATCACAAGGTCAGGAGTTCAAGACCAGCCTGACCAACATGGTGAAACCCTGTCTCTACTAAAAATACAAAAACAAGCCAGGTGTGATGGCAGGCACCTGTAATCCCAGTTACTTGGGGTACTGAGGCAGGAAAATCGCTTGAACCCGGTAGACAGAGGTTGCAGTGAGCCGAGATGACACTACTGCATTCCAGCCTGGGTGACAGAGCAGAACTCCATCTCAAAAATAAAATAAATTAATTAAATTAAATAAAAATGACATATAGTAACAAATATATAACCAAATAATAGACATCATGATGTATTAGCTGGATAAATGATGATACATCTAGTGATGATATTCCAATTATAAAAATAAGTCAGGTAATGTATAAGTTTGTATCAACATATAAAATTAAATATATGCATTTATTTATCAAGTAATAAAGGCTGTACAATACAACTACTTAACAAGTGAGGTAGGTGCAAATTGTCTATCAAATCATTATAGTAATCTCTAAATCTGTAATGTTAAATTTTTATTAATTTTTATTTGAGTCAGATTTTTCTGATAATGTCTCCTTTATTGAGATACAATTTAATATGTAAAATACTACTTTTAAAAAAAATGCTTTGACAGTAAATTGTCATTGGTCACATCAAATGATCTGTCTTAAAATCAACATATATTCTCTCATTTTCTAGTATCTTGATTGTAGTAAAACAATTTTACCCCTTTGATGATTTGACTCATGTATTTTATGTCCATTATCAATCTTACTCAAGATTAATGGGCATGTCCTTTTAACTTCATATATTATTTATTAAGTGAATACATAGTGAAATGTAAGAGTGTAAACTCGGCTGTGGAGCCACACCTCCACAATTAAAGTTAATAAACCCCTCCTTGCTACTATTCATGTATTTTGTCATACATAAAATGAAAATACTAACAGCCTGCTTTTGTAGTTCTCAGATAAGGTGATTTGACTTCAGTATGATTCCTCCCTCAGAACAGTGGCTGCATCCACTCTAACTCAACATGAATGCTCCTGGTGACTATCCATAATTTTTAAACAAATATCTGAATGCATAATAGTTGTACATACTTCTGAAGCACATGTGATATTTTGATACAAGCATACAATGTGCGATGATGAAATCAGGGCAACTGGGATATCCATCACTTCAGACACTTACCATTTATTTGTGCTGGGAACACTTCAAATCCACCTCTTGAGTTATTTTGAAATATACAATAAATTATTTTAACTATAGCTGCCCTATTGTGCTATGGAATACTGGATCTTATTCCTTCATTTTAAACGTATTTTCATAACTGTGAACAAGCTCCTCTTCATACTTCCTTGCCTACTACGCTTCCCGGCCTCTGATAACCATCATTCTACTCTCTACCTCCAGGAAACCATTTCTTTTTCACTTTCTCATGTGAGTGAGAACATGCACTGTTTGTTTTTCCGTGCTTGGCTTATTTCACTTAACATTATGCATAGATTTTGATCATCTAGACCTCTTAAATGGAGAACAGAACGTAGGGACAAGAATTCTTTGCCTCCCTTGGCAACCTCCAAGTACAGGCAGGAATGCCCGCCATGCAGAAAAACCCGCCAAACTGCTCACGTGTTCCCCTTTCCTTTCCTGATCTTCTCAGAGTCCAGCATGCAGTTTCCATTAAGCAGCTAAGCAACAACAACTCCAGGGAGCACTGTCCAAGGGCAGGTGTTATCATTCTAGGGACTGCTATCTCTGATAACAGCACTACTGTCAGTCTCATGGCCTCTGGATCTTGTGCCTGGATCCATTCTTCCAGGGGAATCTTGAGGACCTCCATGGATGTGTGGGTTATGTGACAGGTTAATTATCAGGTGCTAAATCTTGAAAGAGGGGCCAAGTGGACACTGAGCGTATGAGGGAGAATGGGTTGCATTGAAGATCTGTGCTTCATAAATCCATAACATTGTAATAAATAATTTGAAATTACATTTCTATCTATCTATGTAATATCTATCTATCTATCTATCTGTCTATCTGTCTATCTATTATGTATCTATCTGTCTATCCACTGTGTGTGTGTGTGTGTGTATGTGTGTGTGCACTCTTACATAGTTGTGTAGCAATACATGTAAAAAAGGACTGCTAATTCAAGGTAGCAAAATTTCAAGTAATTTTTATTTTTATCTTAATAAATTTAGAACATTTATTTTTTAAATAAATTTGGATCACTTATATGACAGTAAAATATAAAGGAACCAAATGGCTAGTGAGAGGAGTACAGAGAAGGAAAGCCCAGTAAGCCCCATTCTGGCATGGAGAGAATGAAACTGTCCATCCACAGATGGACCATGTGGGTTTATGTCATGAGCGCCTCCAAGGCATAGTTAGAATTTATGAAGCAATTGCCATGTCCTGGCACTGTTCTGAGGGCCTCATGGGCATGCTTGGTCATTTAATTCTTGCGGCATCCCTACTACTGCAATAAAAGAAGGCTTTATGAGCACCACCTCTTATATCACGAAGGATTGTGCCAAGTCATGTGCCTGACAGAATTGCAAGTCTACCAAAATATTTTCATATAAAGTGACAATGAATAGAAAAAGCAGAAAAATACTAAACTTATTTTTTGAGAGGCAAACCCTCCATACAAAATTGATAGACAATAAATAGACTTAAAATATGTGTAATTAAAATGACAAAGACATAATTTCTAATCTACAAATAGGACACAAAAAGAAGAAAAAAATCAGAAGTGTAACCGAAATAGAAACAAAATTCATGGAAAAAAATATGTCTTTAGCCTTTGAATTCAGGCTGTTCAAATTTTTGTTACACAAGATGCAGATTTTTTTCTTATTTACTGTAATAAAAATTTTAGATCCAATAAAGTAACTTAATTTATTAGAATACTTTGAAAGCTAAGTAAAACAGTCCACAGTTTTAATGTGTTTTCTTTTTTCTTTTTAATTTTGCATTGCCTGGAGCATGATAACCCATTAATAAAACTTGGAAGTTGATAATTTTGACTATTAGGATAAATTTTATTTATTTATTTATTTATTTGTTTGTTTGTTTGTTTGTTTGAGATGGAGTCTGTCTCTTTTGCCCAGGCTGGAGTGCAGTGGCACAGTCTCAGCTCACTGCAATCTTTGCCTCTGCCTCAGCCTCACAAGTAGATGGAAAGACAGGCACATGCCACCATGCCTGGCTAATTTTTGTGGTTTTTTTTTTTTTTTTTTTTAGTAGAGATTGGGCTTTACCATGTTAGCCAGGCTAGTCTCCAACTGCTGACCTCAGGCGATATGCCTGCCTTGGCCTCCCAAAGTGCTGGGATTGCAGGCATGAGCCACCATGCCTGTCCTAGGCTAAAATTAAAGTCAAAAGTAACTAAAACACAGCCATCAAGTGTCTAAGAAAATTAGGCTGATTTAAAATTTTATTTTGTATGTCAAATTGGCAAATAAAAATAGTTACAACACTTGATTAATAATATTTTGCTTGGTTAAATTTTAGTACTGAAATAATTTGATTCTTGTATTTTGTAATACGTATGGATATAATACTATTTTTAATGAGTCATAATACGTATATTTGAACTATCCCATATATTCTATGTCGTTTCCTGTTCTAAAAGAAATTCTAGTGGTGAATTTTAACTTTGGCTTATATTTTTATAATTACTTCCAATTTTATTTAAATCTTACGAGTGCATGATATAGTATATATACTTTGTGAAATTTAAAAGATTATTTTTTATTGGAGAAAACATGCTTATCTATATCCTATATCTATATGTCTATATTTATGTGGGCTGTTTATTGAATAAGAGATCAGGAAAAGGGTAGCACACACATATTCCCATGTGAAAAACTACATATGGGGTACAATGTAAACTACTCATGTGACAGGTGCACCAAAATTTCAGAATTCACCACTATGTAATTCATCCACGTAACCAAAACCCGCTTGTACCCCAAAAGCTATTGAAATAAAAAATATATTTAAAAAAGAATGCATTAATGTGCTCCATATCCTTGAAAAAACTTTCTGACTGACTTGTGGATTTATTGGTTGTTACTGTTTGTTTGCTTTTAAGGTTTAGCATTCTGATGAGTCTGAATAGAGACCACGTCACACCGTCACAGCACATGAGTCTGAGTTAACAGTTTCTGTCTATTCATTGTTTTTTTCAAAGTTCTTTTCTTTCTAAACTGCTTGTCTAGGTTTCTGGTATATTTTTGGTGAGGATCTGTCTTTTCTGAAATTGGTGTTTAGCTCTCTATATAGTCTGGATTCAAGCCCTTTATTAGTAATACGTATTGCAGATACCTACCAACATGTGGCTTGATATTTCACTCTTGGAATTATGATGAACCAAAATTTTAATTTAATATAGTCCATTTTATCTATTATTAATTTATGGTTAAAGCCTTTTATGTAGTGCTTAATTAGTACTTAAGAAATTCTCTTGATGTTAATTTCATAATTTTTGCTTTGTTAACCACAAGAAGTACGGCTGTAAATTTCACAGTTAAATTTATGATCTATCTAGAAATAACTTTTGTGAATAATGTAATGTAACTTTCTGATTTCTTTTCCTTTTATCTTCCTCCTTCTTTTCTTCCCCTTCTCCTGCTTCTTCTACTTCTAATGAATAGAGACAGACATTCATCAGGCAGCATTTAGTGAGAAGACCCTTCTTTTCACATTGGTCTTCAGTGCCACATTTGTAATGTATCGTAAGAGTATGTGATACGCACCTGTGTCTGAGTTCCTCTTGATCGTTTGTCTATTTTTGTGCCATTTCCTCACAGTTTTAATTACTCTATATGTATTATAGGTTGTGAACATTTGGTGAAGGGAGATCTGTTCGTTTTCACAATTGGCTTTGTTGTCCTTGGATAGTATTGGGGGAGATGTCAGTGTTCCCCCAATTGTCCATTTTAAAATTCTGTAATGCTTAATAAAATATCATATTCACAGTTTTATGGACTTAAGGGCAAAATTCCTCTTTTCGCCCTTTATTAACAACTTGTCTGAAAATCTCTATAGGTAACTAGATGGATTAAGCAGCTGTGCAAGTCAGAACTTCTCTCCATATGTTTCTGTTAACAATTAATCTTTATGTCAAATGGCTTTTGCTTCTACTTGATAACTCCACTCATATTTTGGCCAAGTCATTAGCTTTCTTTTTTGTTATAAAATGTCTTAAGGTAGGACTTTACTGAAACATATATGCTATTTTTCACCTGTGATATTTTGATTTGTGGGGAGCTATGGTTTTTGAATGGTGTTTTATTTCAGAAAACATGAAGTGTATTGGTAAGTACTATAAAAGGGAGAGGTTATTCTTGTGAAAATGTTTTAAGGTGCAAAAATAAGAACATATATAGACTCACATTACTGTTTATCTCAAACTACATTTAATGTACCAAAATACCACAGCGTTCATTTAAGCATGCTCTGCGCGTCTTATGTGAGTGGCTCTGCCTAAGTGGAGAGTGAAGGAAGAGTTTCTAAAAGAATAAGCTGGAACATTTCTTCTCGTGAGTTTCTTGGTAACTAACACAACCTACTCAACTCCTGTTTATGCTTATTCTTTACACAATTCCATGTTTTCCTTCAACATTGAATTTAATAGAAATAAATCCACTTCATTCTCTCAAAGAAACAAATAATAAATGTATAAAAAGACTATGTAATAAACAAGTAAAATATAATTAAAATAATAAAATTAATAAATTGTAAACATCATACAAGGGTATAGAACAATGTGTTTTCAACTTCGTAATTTGTGATACCTCGTTTCACTGAAGTAGAATTGCAGAACTTACGCCTTAAAAACATTAGCTAACTAAACTAGTATTCAAATAAATATTTACATAATGCCAGATTTTCAAATGAAATATGTGTATAAAATAAACAATGAGGATATCTCTTTCCTGAGCCTATTACTTAAAATGGAAACCTGTGCCCCTCCACGCCTCTACATTCACGTCCCTGAATCCTCTGTCACCTGTTCTATGATGTCTCTCTCCATTGCTGCCTCCCAGTTTAGTATTGCACACACAATTCCAAATTGACCTCATGTACCGTCTGCGGCCTTCCCAGACCACTCTTCCCCCACCCCACTGGACTGCTGAGAAGCTGGGATCTTAGCAGTTTCACTCACTCAGATGCTGCAAATGCCTAGGAGAGCTTCTACACACAGGGTCAGGATAGGCCTCATTGAAAAGGTGATATTTGGTAAATTTTTAAAAGAAGCAAGAAGGCAAGTTGTGCCTGCAGTTGAATACCTGTAATGAGAACAACAACAAAAATTCTGAGGCCTGAAGGTTGGAGAGTTGTCTGTTGAATTATCAGCAAAGATTCCAGTGTTCCCGGGAAACAATGAGGGCTCCAGCAGGTGGAGAGGAGGCAGAGTGGTAAGAGGTTCCGCCAAACTTATATAATAGTTTGTTTTTTAACTCTGTGTAAGGTGAGAAATACCGAAGCTATCTAACAGAGGAATGATACGAGCCAGCTTATGCTATATAGGAGGCGCTCAATAAATATCAAATCGAATTTGCCTTTTGAGAAAAATAAAGCTGTAAAGTGGCAGGTTCAGCAACTTATCAGACGGTATAAGAAAAACAAAACAAAAAAAGGAATTATGGAGAAATATGTTTAGGATGATGAGAATAAAGTTAATTAATATAAAATAGTGATTGGAGTTTAGGATGTTCACTTTTGTTGAGAATCTAATAGTAATTTCTAAAGAGAACTTCATTTGAAAGTGAGCACACACCCATACACTTGTGCACACGATTTTTTATTTTATTTGAGATGGGGTCTTGTTTCGCCCAGGATGCTGTGCACTGGGGCTATCTAGGTTTATTGCCGTCTTGTCTTCCCTGGCTCAAGTGATCCTCCCACTTCAGCCACCCAAGTAACTGGGATTACAGGCACGGGCCACCATGCCCAGCTAATTATTTTAGTATCTTTTGTGGAGATGGGTTATGGCCATATTGCCCAGACTGGTCTGAAACTGCTGGGCTGAAGTAATCCACCTGCCTCAGCCTCCCAAAGTGCTGGGATTATAGATGTCAGCCACCATGCCCAGCCCCACACAACCTTAAATTGAAAGTTAAAGTTGCCAATATTTTACAACAAAAATGTAAAATTAGTAGTTGAACTATGTAAGAACAGACTCATGTTCACAGTGGCACTTTAGGGGTATTTCTTAAAGAATATTTTGCAGTGAATATTAGACACAAGCTGTTGATGTCTAAAATATTCACAAAAGTTTGAATATTTTAAGGATGATAAAAAAAGGCAAAGTACAAACTATAATGTTTTTGCCAAATTCTTACCACAAGATGTGTTGTATCAGAATTATATGCATATGCTTAATTATTTAACAGATTTTATTTATTCACAGGAGTTTTTACTGATATAAATAAAAGGCAATATTTTAATTAATTTGGATAGGAAGTTGATTGAGAGTTTCCTATCATCAAAACTTGTCATTTTGTGTTGAATACCTACTTTAACTCATTTTTAAGGGACAGATTTAGATACCACAAGCACTCCTGCTGTCTGCCATAGCAGCTGCTAGAAATTTCCAGAAAATGGCATTAGTATAGTATATCAAGAAGAAAATAAACAAAAACAGAATCAGGCTTCTGTATGGAACACTAGGGAGAAGAATCAATGTTTCTTTACATTGGAAAAAAAAAACCCTATGAAAATGCAGAAAGAGCATTTTCTTTTCAAGCTTCTCAGAGAGCATTTAGCCAGAAACTAAAACAAGACACACCAGTACAAAAACTTAAGCATTTTACCTATTATCTGTAAAATACCTGTGGAATAAAGTAACAAAAAAGACATAGGAAAAATCTGGATTATCAGAGACAAGTGAATAGATTGTCTTAAAGTTATTTGAGGTTACTAGGAAATGGTTTAGAAAAATCAGAAAATACTGAGTTTGCTAATAATATGGGGCACTTGTAAAGTAACCTGGCACCAACCTTTATGAGGATAGCTAGAGATGCTAAGATAGACACACACACACACACACACACACACACACACACACACACACAAACACACAGAGCTGGAAGTCATCTCATCCCCTTTTATTGTATATTGTGTAATAGCACTATAAATTTTCTCATCCACCTAGCAACCTATGAGAATAAAGGTAGAGGCTCTCTGAAAAAAATCTAACATCATCAATTAACTGAAGTTACATATAAGATTTACAATTTTTTTAGGTTTACATTTTCGTTTCTTGTGTCTATAGGTAGCATAATTTCCATGTATATATTTGCATTCATGTTTTAAATATGTAATGTCTGTATATACATACATACGAAGTGTAACTGAAACCAAGATAATTAATGAATACTAAAAGTAGAACCACAATACTCCCATACAGTATCCAGGTAGGAGCACTGTCTAACACAGACTTTATATAAGCTATAAATAACAATGTCGATAACCTGAAGGCAAGATTGAGAAAAAAATCTATGAGGACACACATATTTAAATTTTTGTTGCCAAAGACAAAACAAATATGTGAAGAAAAATGAGAGAGAAAATAAAGATTACTTTCAAAAGAACATCAATCAGAGTATCCATTGACAATTCAACTATGACAATGGGAGATCAGAAAAGAAAGAAAGAAAGTCAGTTTTTCATATGGTTAAATAAAACAATGAAGATTCTGGAATTTAATATCCACTTAGTCAATAACTAAGGTGAAAATAAGACAATTTTTAATCAAGAAATCTGATCTAATTCATCACCAATGATCTCCTATTAAAAGAAATTATGGAGGACCTATTTCAAGCATGAGAAAAATAATACCATTTGTAATATTTACACACACACACACACACACACACACACACACATATATTAGCATGGGTAAATTTATTTAAATAATTCTGAAGTGTTATATATTGTGCAGGAGATAGTTAAGAATAAAACTTATATTAGACTTTGACTTGTTAGAAAGGTATGCTGTAAATACTGGATAACCATTACAATTATCTTAAATATATATCTCTGAAGGAAATAAAATGATAAAGATGCAATGTCAGATCAGAAATGAAGTGTGAATATTTAAAAATTGGAAGTAACACATCTATAATAAGAATAAAACAAACAGTAAAATGGAAGTTATAAAACAAATTTATAAATAAGCTTATCAAATATAGCTGGAGTATACTCTCCAATAAAACCCATTATCAGACTTAATTGTGTAAAAGAACTATAATATGCTGCTTACAAGCAACACAGAATACATATTGAGACAGTTTGTTCATGAATAGAAAAACATACAATGCATAGAGCAATCAAAATATATCTGATGTCACTGTATTAATATAAAAAAAATACCTTACAGGAAATAGGATTACTAATGATAAGATACTTCATAAAGATAAAATTTTCAATTCACAGGGAAGCTATAAAATTACTTATCTATATGCACTAATAAATGAATAAAATCACCATTCCACATGACACATAAATTGAGAGAAATAAGAGTTACAAATAAATAGAAGCATATATCTCAGAAATTGAATGAAGATACAGATGAAGAATTATAGAAGACTAAGACAACTCAGATAAATATTTAATATATTTGGCATAAACAAAACTCCACAAACAATAATACTAAATACTCATTATTTTCAGTAACTCAAGGAATATTTATATAAACTAATAATATGCTGGTGTCATGAAGCAGTTCAACAAATTTAAAAAGACTGAATCACACAACAAATGCACTTTGACCATAGAAGGTGTCAAGTAACAAAAATAAGACAGAAAGTCTTATGTGTTTAGAAATTAAGCCACTATTTATAACCAAGCAAAGAAGACATGGTATTTAGAATATTTGCTAATTGGAAAATAATAAAAATTTCATATTGTGGGATAATGCTAAAGCAGTCCCTACACAAAAAATTATAGCTCAAAATCCTATTATGAAGGAAGATAGGGTGAAAATTAATGAGCTTAAATTCCATCTCAAGAAAATAAGAGAAAGAACATTCACTCAAACAAAGAAGCCACAGGGAACTGTAAGGTAATCAATTAATGAAATAAACAGTAACAGCAAAGGCCATTTCAATTACCTCTTTCTAGTTAGTTACTCTAGGATGCTGGCTGTTAAAAAAGTTGGACATGAGATAAAACTAGTAAAAATCTTCAATCATGATGAGACCTAAAAAAAGAAATAACAAAAAGTTTATACATGTAGTAGGCACCAATTTATCAGGAGTTGTTATAATAATGCCAATGAATATAAAAATTTTGATAAACTGTATAGAAATAATAACTTACCAAAATTGACGAGGATATCAGAATAATCATTAAAAGTATTTCTAGAAGAAAATTTCTAGCATCAAATGCCCTTAGTAAAAATGAAAACTAATGAAAGCAAACAAATTGAAAGCTACAAAAAGAGTACAAAACAAACCAGAAATAAACCAGAAGGAAGAAATTAATAAAGATGGAAACAAAATTAATGAGATAGAAAATAGGGCAAATAAATTCAAGATAATTTGGAAACCATTGTTCTCAGCAAACTGACGCAAGAGCAGAAAATCAAACATCGCATGTTCTCACTCATAGGTGGGTGTTGAACAATGAGAACACATGAACACAGGGAGGGGAGTGCTACACACCGTCTGTTGGGGGAAAATAGGGGAGGGACGGGGTGGGGAAGTGGGGAAAGGTAGCATGGGGAGAAATGCCAGATATAGGTGAAGGAGAGGAAGGCAGCAAATCACACTGCCATGTGTGTACCTATGCAACAATCTTGCATGTTCTTCATATGTACCCCAAAACCTAAAATGCAATTAAAAAATAATTAAATTTAATTACATTAAATAAAGATAATTTCAAAAGCTGGAACACAACACACAACTTTGGTAGTAGGTAAATGATTAACTTGTTAAATATTTTTAAAAGCAAAACATTTCTATAAAACACAAATATAGTATTCAGTAGAATGGAAGACCATGCTTATTAAATGTATATGTATATACTTATATATACAGTAGGTAGATAGATGGATAAACAGATAATTTCAAGACTCCTTACATATTTGACAAAAAAAAGTAGCACCCGATGCCTGTATGTGCAAATCCATAACATTTTTCCTGATAGATAACACAAATAGGCTACAACAAACAGAATTATAATATTTTATAGGAAAATGCATTATAACATTCACAATGTTTTCTGATTTATCAATATAATTTGACCAGAATGAAAATACCATCTTTTTTCCCCTCTTTTTGAGCTAGACTACTGGACTGCAGATATCATTTGAAAGTATAAACGAGAATAGCTGGTAAAACCGTGAAAAAAAAAAAAAAAAAAAAAGATCAGTGAGACAAGCGTAGCCCTAAATTTTATGAAAGCCAATATAATTCTGTATTTAAATGGATATCCTAGTGTCACTCAAAAGTGACAGATTCGATAATTTAGAGATACGAGAATTTAAGATACAGTAAGGCACCATCTCAAATCAGCAAGGAAAGAGATGTTTAATAATTTGTGTTGAATAACTGAATAGCCACATGGAAGATAAAATTAGATGTATATTTTTCTTCATATGCTAGGATAAATTATAAACATTAGAACTTTGTATATATAGTAATAAAATCATACAGGTAGTAGAATAAAACAAGATTGTACTCTTCTAGAATCTGGAAATGTTGAAATTTTCTGCACTATCACTGAACAGCTAGCCAAAATAAAAAATTTAAAAAACTAATAATTAGAAAAAAAAAACTTGCATAGGTTAAAACCATGTAAGCAAACTACAAGCTGGTAAAACATACGTGTAACTTACAGAAAATATGCTTATGAGTAAGGGGAGGAGCTTAGCTGCCTGAATAAAGGCAGCTCTGCTCTGCAGCTCCTACCAGGACAGAAGCTGAGAATGCACTCTGCATCTTCAACTGAGGCACCAAAGTTCTCTTATCGGGACTGACTAGGTGGCAGGTGGGACCCAGGGAAAGCGAGCAGAAACAGGGTGGAGCAGGACCCCACTTGGGAGCTGCAGGAGGGAGTTCCCTCCCCCAGCCAAGGGAGATGGTGACGGACTGTGACTTCCGCTCCCTGAAAACCAGACTTTTCCCATGGATTCTTGCAACGTGTGGATCAGGAAGTCCCCTCCTGAGCACCTGCTACCAGAGCCTTGGATCCCAAGCACAAAAGTGTGGAGAATCACAGCCGCTGCTTGGGTGGGTGGGGGATTTGAAGAGGCACAGAGACACAGGAGTGTTAGTATACTCCAGCTCTGGGAAACACCCTGAGGCAGGAAATCCCTCCACTCTCATAAGCCAGGCAAACGGCCTGGCTCCCACCGAACTCCGCAAGCCCAAACCCACTGGCATAAAATCCTCCCCCAGGCAGCACAGCCAGCTGGAAACTGCGTACGAAGACTGAGTTCCCTGGGTGGAGAGGCGGCCACCACCATTGCAGCTCCAGTAGCCACTCTCCCTTGCTGGAGGCACAGGATCCGCTACTTCTCACTGGGCGGGGCCTTCCGATGGGAATCTCAGCATCCCCAGCCCGGGCTTTATGGACAGAACACTGACAACCCTAAGAGGAGCCCCTAGGAAGAGAGGCGACTGTAGCATGTTAGATCAATGATCTTAGTCTATTCTGCCTGCTGGCTCTGGAGAGTGGAGAGTCAGGGCAGCCTAGATGAGGGTGATTCTCCCCAGAGCATCACACCCACCCTGTCAAGGGGCAGACATGCTGCATGTAAGTGGGTCTCTGACCCTGCTGCTCCTGTCTGAGTGAAACCTTCCAATAGGAACCTCCAGACACCTCATACAGGCGTGTTCCAGCAGCATCACATGCAAGGACAAACATAGACTCAAAATAAAAGCATGGAGGAAAATTTGCCAAGCAAATAAAAAAACAGAGAGAAATGAATTAAAAAACAAAACAAAACAAAACAGGGGATGCAATCCTAGTTTCTGACAAAATAGACTTTAAACTAACAAAGATCTAAAGAGACAAAGAAGGGCATTACATATTGGTAAAGGGGTCAACTCAACAAAAAGAGCTAACTGTCTTAAATGTATATGCACCCAATGCAGGAGTACCCAGATTCATAAAGTAAGTTCTACAGGAGACTTAGACTTTCACACAATAATAGTGGGAGATGTTAACACCCGCTGTCAACATTAGACAGATCTTTGAGAGAAAATTAACAAAGATATTCAGGAGTTGAACTCAGAACTGGATCAACCAAGTTGACTTGACAGATATCTATAGATATTTCCACCCCAAAACAACATAATATACATTCTTCTTGGTGCCACATGGCATTTACTCTAAAATTGATTACAAAATTGGAAGTAAATCACTTATCAGTAAATGCAAAAGGACTGAAATTACAGTCTCTCAGACCACAGAGCAATCAAATTAGAACTCAAGAGTAAGAAACTCACTCAAAATCATACAACTACATGGAAATTGAACAACCTGCTCTTGAATGACTCCTGGGTACATAGTGAAATTAAGGCAGATCAAGATGTTCTTCGAAACCAATGAAAATAAAGAGACAACATACCAGAATCTCTGGGACACAGCTAAAGCCATGTTAAGAGAGAAATTTATAGCACTAAACAATCACATCAAAAAGCTAGGAAGGGGTTTGGATGTGGTGGCTCATGCCTGCAATGCTAGCACTTTGTGAGACCAAGGTGGGTGAATTGCCTGAAGTCAGGAGTTTGGCACCAGCTTGGCCAACATGGTGAAACCCCATTTATACTAAAATACAAAAAATTAGTCTGGTGTAGCAGCGTGCACCTGTAGTCCCAGCTACTCAGGAGGCTGAGGCTGGAGAACTACTTAAACCTGGGAGGCAGAGGTTGCAGTGAGCTGAGATGGCACCACTGCACTCCAGACTGGGTGACAGAGTGAGACTCTTAACTAAAAAACAAAACAAAACAAAACTAGAAAGATCTCAAATTGAAACCATAGCATCACAATTAAAAGAACTAGAGAACCAAGAGCAAACATTTTTGTGGGTAAGAGGGGTTGGGGACCTACTGGTCAAAGGATACATATTTGCAGTTAGATAGGAGGGATAAGTTCAAGAGATCTATTATACAGCATTGTGACTGTAGTTAGCAACATATTGTGTTCTTGAAAAATGCCTACAGAGTGGATGTAAGCGTTCTTATAATTATAAGGTAACGCTCATGTTAATTAGCTAGATTTAGTCATTCCTAAATGTACCTATGTACTTCAAAAGGTCATTTACATGGTAAATACCTAAAATTTTCTCTGCCAATATAAAGAATTATAAATAAATAAATTGTGGATTTGAATTGTTGAAATTTTTCTTTGAAAACTCCAAAAATATATTCAACTTGCTTATAAGAATATTAAAAATAAAGTTATACCAATATACAATTTATTCTTTATAATATTGCATAAATGCATAAGATTGAAAACATCTTCAGTTCTCAAATTTATTTTGCATCTGCCTATTATCAAGAAATTATTTGCAGAAATAAAAGTGCTATAAGTCCTATGGAGTAGATTTAGCAATATGTATCCAGATTGAATATACATGTACTTTTTTTTTTTTAATCTCAGCAATGGAATTTCTAGAAATCAACTCTAGAAATTGTGAAAATACAATAATATAAATGTCCAAATGTGTTTAATGCAATGTCATTGTTGATGGAAAAATACTGAGGATAAGAGACTCAAGGATATTGTGGTGTATCTACATAAATTAGTATTCAGCTGTTAGAAGGAATACTGGATCCCATTCAGTATGATATTGGCTGTAGGTTTGTCATAAATAGCTTTTGCTATTTTGAGATATGTTCCATTAATACCTAGTTTATTGAGAGTTTTTAGCATAAAGTCTGTTGAATCTTGTTGAAGACCTTTTCTGCATCTATTGAGATAATCATGTGGTTTTTGTCTTTGGGTCTATGTGGTGAATTACATTTATAGACTTGCATATGTTGAACCAGCCTTGCATCCCTGGGATGAAGACTACTTGATCATGATGGTTAAGCTTTTTGATGTGCTGTTGTAATCAATTTGCCAGTATTTTATTGAAGATTTTTGCATCTGTGTTCATCATGGATATTGGCCTGAAGTTTTCTTTTCTTGTTGAGTCTCTGCCAGGTTTTGTTATCAGGATTATGTTGGTCTCATAAAATGATTTGGGAAGGATTCCCTCTTTTTGGATTGTTTGGAATAGTTTCAGGAGTGGTACCAGCTCCTCTTTTTATGTCTGGTAGAATTTGGCTGTGAGCCCATCTGGACCTGGGCATTTTTTGGGTGGTAGGCTATTATTTGCTGTCTCAACTTCAGCCCTTGTTATTGGTCTATTCAGGGTTTTGATTTCTTCCTGGTTTAGGCTTGGGAAGATGCAAGTGTCCAGGAATTTATCCATTTCTTCCAGGTTTACTGGTTTATGTACATAGCATTGTTTGTATTTCTATGGACTTTGTGGTGATATTCCCTTTATTGTTTTTTATTGCATCTATTTGATTATTTTCTTTTTTCTTTTTTATTAAGCTGGCTAGTAGTCTATTTTTTTGATCTTTTCAAAAAACCAGCTCCTGGATTTATTGATTTTTTGAAGGATTTTTTTTCTATCTCTATCTCCTTCAGTTCTGCTCTGATCTCAGTTATTTCTTGTCTTCTGCTAGGTTTTGAGTTTTTTTGATCTTGCTCCTCTAACTCTTTCAATAGAAATTCCATTTGACCCAGCAATCCCATTACTGGATATATACCCAAAGGATTATAAATCATTCTATTATAAGGACACATGCACACGGATATTCATTGCAGCACTGTTTATAATAGCAAACACTTGGAACCAACCCAAATGCCCACTGATGATAGACCAGACAGGGAAAATGTGGCACATATACACCATGGAATACCATGCAGCCATAAAAAATGATGAGTTAGTGTCTTTGGAGTAACAAGGATTAATCTGGAAACCATCAGTCTGAGCAAACTGACACGAGAACAGAAAATCAAACACCGCATGTTCTCACTCATAGGTGGGTGTTGAACAATGAGAACACATGGACACAGGGAGGGGAGCATCACACACTGAGGTCTGTTGGGGGAAGCTAGGTGAGGGAGAGCAGGGAGTGGGAAGTTGGGGAGGGACAACATGGGGAGAAATACCAGATATAGGTGATGGGGAGGAAGGCAGCAAACCATGTTGCGATGTATGTACCTATGCAACAATCCTGCATGTTCTTTACATGTACCCCAAAACCTAAAATGCAATAACATATATTAAAAAAATAAAAAATAATGGATCACCAGAATATATTGTTAAGTGAAGACAGCATGTTGAAGAACGTCTTGTATATAAAGTGCTCATGTAAGAAAAAAGCAGTGATATGAATATAATTAATATAATATTTATAAAACATACATGTATAATTAGCTATGTTTATATTGGAAAGATACATAAAAACTAATAAGTATGTAGAAACTAACTGCATATCAAATTATGGCTTAATTACACTTAGTGTAATTTTGTTATTTTAATAAAAAATAATTTGTGGACAAGGACAAAAGCCCTGAATATAAATCTTAAACTGTTTTTAGTAATGATTTTCCTAGCATTTATATTAATAATAATATTTTGAAATAATTACACACATAGTAAAATAAGGCAAATGTATAATTATGTTAGAAATAGAAAATTTATTTTTAAATTTAACTGCTATAATGACCTAGAAATGATGACAAAGCATTGAGCAGCTCTAGTGCTAGGAATAGACTCATGAAATATACCAATAAATGGAATTGTTTTGAAGCAGTAGCTGCTTCCAGGTCTGCACACAAATGTACACTGTGAGCGTAGAACATCACATCAGATGAGAAAACAAGGAAGCCATCAAAGATCACAAAAGGTGTGGAAAAATAAACAGACGAAACAGGAGATCCTGCTTTAACAAGATGCCACTGAACACATTTGGAGTAGCTAGAGCATCAAAAAGTTCAATAACTTCAATTTCTTTAAACATGGCATAATTCTCCATAAATATTCATGTTCAACTTACCAAGTCATTATCTGAAAATCATATGAAAGAATATTTCTTTCACGTAAACAAATATTTCTCCAGTTTCTTCACAAACTGTACACATGCCTCTAGTTAACGAAGAATGCCAGAAATCTAATGTTAACTATTTAACAATGTTCAATTAAATTATATTTCAGTGCAATGGTCACAAATGGCCATTAAAATCAATACATAATAAAGGGAAAAAGATATAGAGAACTTTAAAGTAGATGTGTTAGTCTCAAAATAGCTAAACACACTAATCTTCATATAAAAACTGAAAATAACCAATGCTTTATATTAGATTATATACACTATATTAGTATGATGCACTATATTAGAAAGTATAAAATAACAGCCACTAATTATTCTTGCCAAAGAGCAAGATCAGAAATGTGAAATATTAACTTAGTTTCTTTATGAAATAAATTCTTAGACAACATTGAGGGTTGGGAGCAGGGACTCAAGAAACACAGGCGATAAACACAATGTATGGTTGTGATAAACACAATGTATGGTTGTGATAAACACAATGTATGGTTGTGAGCTATTCATGCAAGAATGGGGGCAGGAGGGTGACACAGAAGAGCGAAGCTGGAAGGAGAAGCATATACATCTGTACTTCATCTTCACAGTATGGTAACACAAAAGTCAGGAAAGAATATTCTTTTTAAAAAAAATATTTTTATTTCAATAACTTTTGGGGGAGCAAGTGGTGTTTTGTTACATGAATATGTTTTTTAGTTGTGATTTCTGAGACGTTGGTGCACCCACCACCTGAGCAGTTTACACTCTACCCAATATGTAGACTTTTATCCCTGGCCACCTCCTACCCTTTCCCTCGAGTCCTCATCATCCAATGTGTCATTCTTAGGCCTT